>NC_048446.1:6557080-6663102 GCF_004353265.1 Vitis riparia
GTATTCAGGAAAGATAGATAAGTTGTATGATATGCTTATCCATATTTCATGCATGTTTATTTCATTAGCTTAATCAAATCAAGATTAAATTGATTCATAGAATTAAAAAGTATCACATGATGAATTAGTGATGGTATACCCATGTAGGGTGCAACCTTAAAGTATTGCATTAAAATTTTATCATGGACCTACCATTTGCTTAAGTTATCCCAAAATAATACATTAAATAGAAGTGCTTTTTTGAACGACTTTTTCATTGGAAATCATTTAACTGTAGGAACCTCTAATAAGTTCGTTGAATAATTAGGAGTGGACTCTAGCAACAAAGCCACTCCTCCTCATGATCAGCTCAACCTACAACCTTTTCAATTACTAACCATATGCTCTGTGTGACTGTAACCAGAATGTAGAGAGTTGGAAGCAGTTATCTTCTTGTCTTGCATTGTATATTTGATGAAGTGTGTGGTCTTGAGAGATATATGATATTGCTTGTACATTAGCATCCTTGCCTTCAGTTATTGGTGATTTCTATGAATCTTAGCCATGATCTATTTCATTATTGTTGTATTTTTAGCCTATTTGGTAGCAGAAGTGAAAGTAATATTTTAACTCAATCAACTTGTTTGGAAAAACATTCTATGTTAAAAATGTTGGTATTTTTTCAAACATGAAAAACAATAACTTAATATTTTACTAAAAATGATTGATTTTCAGGAAATGTTTTAGATATAGTTTTTTGAAAATATGTTACTATATTTTCTCCCTTACGGTTAATCATTTTTCTTTATTGGTACTTCTTAGTTCTCACAATGCAACTTGATTATAAGAATAAATAATATCTAGTTTGACTTTTTCCTTCTTACTAGTGGTTTTATTTCATTTCATTCTAAAAAGATGGTACCCATTTGTACCATCCTTATTCAATCCCTTCCTCCCATAATATATCCATAGTTCATAAATGTCTCCAAACAATGTTTTTAGTGCTCTTAGCTATTTGTGATGGTACCATAAATAAATTATGGATAGCCTTATAAAAACAGTAGATTGAAAATTGGTTTCTTGCCTTTTGCGAGATCTTGATTTTGTAGTTTTGAGCATTTAATAACTGATTGGGTATAATTCTTCGATAGTCATCCCTTCGAGTCAATAGTACCTTTGAGTTCGATCATGATGTTTAGAATATAATAAATCAAACATATCATATTAGAAGTGCAAATGATAGCTTTGGAATTGATTTTTATAAAAAAAAAAAAAAAAAAAAAAAAAAAACTAGTAGGTTAATCTTGAAAATGTTCATTTTACTTATCAGTCATTTATGATTTTTCTTCTTGCTTGATCACATTTATACTGCTATTTTATTATTTCATTTTATTTGAAATTGATATCTTGGGTTTATTTTGCCTTTCACTAATTCTCTTTGCAGAAAGTAAAAAAAGTTCTCTAGCTAACTAGGATCAACAATTTATGTGATTGAGCAATGAAAAATTTTCTATGAAGGGCCAAGAGCCATCACACATCTAAAAGACATTATTTCACCTAATGGCAAAAATTTCATCTAATGACAAAAATTTCATCTAACAACATTATGCATCTAATTTCATCCCACTTTAAGCTCATTTCTCAAGACGTTCTGATCATGCTAAATTTTAGTCTTCTCCTCATAGATCTTAGAGTTGATGTAAGTATCATTTCTCAATTCTTCAAGCTCATTAAGTTGAAGATTCCTAAGTGGAGTGGCTACCTTCACTTACGTTGAGATTTTTCAAAGCCCACAAGGCATTATGCTCAATCTCTACTAGGAGATGCCATGGTTTACCATACACAAGACTAAATGGGGACATTCCTAACATTGTCTTATAAGTTGCCCTATAGGCCTAAAGAGCATCATTCAAGTGCAAAAACCAATCTTTTCAGGTTGTGTTAAATTTGATTAGGATGGTCTTAATTAGCTAACTCAACTTGCCATTTGTTTGTGGGTGATAAGGAATGGCAACCCTATGTGTGATCCCATACTTCTTCATGAGGTTCTCAAAAGGTTTATTACAAAAATGGGTGCCTTCATCACTAATGATAGCTCAAGAGAAACCAAACCTAGCAAAAATATGTTCCTTTAAGAACTTAATCACAACTCTATGGTCATTGGCTCTAGTTGGTATAGCTTTAACTCAGATATATACACTACCCTTACAAGGATGTATCGATAACCAAAGGAAAGAGGAAATTGTCTCATAAAGTCTGTGCCCCAAAGGTCAAAGATCTCCACCGTTAAAATGTTAGTTAGAGGCATCATGTCCTTCTTTGAAATACCCCTTAACTTTTAGCATCGAGGGTAAGCCTTACATTAATGGTTGTGGGCATCCTTAAAAATAATTAGCCAATAAAAACCACATTAGAAAACTTTTACAACTATTTTCTTGGAGGAGAACTGTCCTCCACAGGCCTTCTCATGGCATAAAGCTAGCACATTAAGGATTTCCTCCTCGGGCACACATCTTCTAAGTATTTAATCGGGATAATACGTGAAAAGATAAAGATCATCCCAACAGAAATTCCTCACCTTTGAAAAAAGCCTTCTCCTATCTTGAGTGTCCC
The DNA here is from genome assembly GCF_004353265.1 of Vitis riparia. Taxonomy (NCBI): domain Eukaryota; kingdom Viridiplantae; phylum Streptophyta; class Magnoliopsida; order Vitales; family Vitaceae; genus Vitis; species Vitis riparia. The sequence continues at coordinate 6,559,673 of NC_048446.1, forward strand.
AATCTTGAGGCACTTTTCCTAAGACTAGATAGTTCACCATATGTGCAAACCATTGAAGTATTAAGGTAGTAAGTAACTACTCATTAGGAAAATCATCTTTGATAGGCATCACCTCCCTTTTTTCCCAAAGATGAGTTGAGATAAATGGTTTGCAACTACATTCTCAACCCCCTTTTTATCCTTGATTTCTAACTCAAAACTCTTGGAGCAACACCACACATATCGAATCAGCCTTAACTTGGCATCCTTCTTGGTAATCAAGTATTTCAAGGCAAACACTATGGCTAAGAGCTCTTTCTTAATGGTAGTGTAGTTCATATGGGCACTATTAAGGGTATGATTAGCCCTAGTGTATGACATAAGGCCTTTTTTCTTTTCTTTGCCCTAAAACAACTCCAATGGGAAAGTCACTTGCATCACACATCAACTCAAAAGGCAAACTCCAATTCGAAGGTTGCATAATAGGTACAGAAACAAGCTTCTTGTTTAACTTATCAAAGGCCTCTTAGCAACTACGTATCCATTCAAAGTGAGTGTCTTTGGCTAACAACTTGGATAGGGGTTTAGCAATGGCATTGAAGTCTTTGATAAATCTTCTATAAAAACCCGCATGTCCAAGGAAGGATCTAATGTCTCTCATAGTCTTGGGAATAGGAAGGATAGATGTCAATTCAATCTTTGTTTTGTCAACTTTTATTCCTTTCTTAGAGGTTATATGGCCTAGGACAATTCTAGAAGTGACTATGAAATGACACTTCTAATTCAAAACAAGATGTTTTTCCTCATACCTAGTAAACACTTTCTCTAAATGATTGAGACATTCATCAAAATTTCTCTAAAAATTGTAAAATCATCCTTACCTTTAGGAACTTCTCCACCATGTCAATAAAACTGCTCATCATGCATATTTGAAAAGTGGTTGGCGTATTACACAAGAAAAAGGACATACATGTATATGCATAGGTTCCAAAAGGACATGTGAAAGTAGTTTTCTCTTGGTCCTCAAGAGATATCTCAATCTAGTTATACCCTAAATAACCATCCAGGAAACAATAGAAGGTATGACTAACTACTCTCTTTAGGATTTGGTCAATGAAGGGTAGGGAAAGTGGTATTTCCTAGTGTTAGAGTTGAGTTTTCTCTAGTGAATGAATACCCTCCACCCAATTTGGGTCTTAGTGGGGATTAACTTGTTGATTTCATTTTTCACCACTATTACTCTGAACTTCTTTGGCACCACCTGAATTGGGTTAACCTACTTGTTATCAAAGAGGGGATAAATAATTCCTGCCTCTAATAGTTTCAAAATCTCCTTTCTCACCATCTCTTGCATGGTGGGATTCAATCTCCTTCGCAACTCCCTTGAGGGTTTGGCATTCTCTTCAAGAAAATTTTTGTGAGTACACGCTAAGAGGCTTATTCCTTTTAAATCTCCTATTTTCCAACTCAATGCACTTTTGTGCCTAGCAAGCATCTCTAACAACTTACTTTCTTATGGTAGGGTAACGGAAGAGAATATGACTATAGGGTATGATTCATTTAGCCCTAAGAATGCATATTTGAGAATGGAAGGAAGAGGTTTCAATTCCATTTTAAGAGGTGCTAACTTAGCCTATTTTTCCTCCTCATCCAACCTCATCAAATGTCTAATCCTAAGCACACATGTGGAGGTTTCAATGACCTTACAAAGAGTTCAAAGATTCATACAGATTAGTTAACTCTAAAGATTCACTCGTAGGATGCTTAGCAAATTAAAACAAACATGGTTCAAGAAAATCTTTCATGCAAATAAAATCAATGTGTTCCTCAACAAGAGAGTTAATAAAACATGTAGTCTCATCATGTAAATAATCCATATCAAGGAGTTGTTTAACCAAATTGAAAATATTAAGCTCTAAAGTCATATTCCCAAATGTTAACTACATCATCCCATTCCTACAATTAATAGTTGCAAGTGACAAGAAAATGCCTACTTAGGATGACTGGAACTAGATTGGTGCCACTCATGACTGGTTGGGTGTCTAAAATAATGAAATTAATTAGATAGAAAAATTTATCTACTTGTACCAAGACATCCTCAACAATTCCTCTTGGAATTTTTATGGATCTATTAGCTAAGAAAATGGTGGTGGTTGTAGGTTTCAACTTTCCTAACCCTGATTGCTCATACACAGATTATATGAGTAAGTTAATACTTGCTCCCAAATCAAGTAGTGCTCTATCAATCTTAGAGTTCTCAATCACATAAGAAATGGTAGGAAAGGTATCCAACGTCTTTGTATTTGATTGCCCCATTATTTTGCAAAATTGCACTCACTTGCTTAATAAAAATGCTTTCTTTTGCACATTCATTTTTCTTTTTATAGTGCATGAATCTTTCAAGAAACGTGCATAAGAAGGCACTTTAAAAATGAAATCTAATTGTGGGATATTGATTTTCACTTGCTTAAACATTTTTAAGATTTCTGGATTTGGATCATTCTTATTCTTGGACTGTAAAACTTAAGGGTAAGGCATATGCCTGTTAAGTTATGATTTTCCTTATCTCCTTCCACTTTTCTATCAGCTAAAGTCTTATTTGTCTCCTTACTCTCTTCTTTTATTTCTTCCTCACTCATCCCTTAACTAGTGATTCATTCCCCAATTTTCTTATTTGGCTTATTAATCACCTTGCCACTCCTCAAAACTATGATGGGTTTAACCTCATCAAACCTTAACTTACTAGGTGTCTCTTCATCTAAGCCAACTTGAATCTTAGGGTTAGGTGGAGGTTGAGAAGGGAACTTACCTTTATCTTGGATTGTCAAAGCATTAGTGAGCTTTGTCATTGAAGCTTTAAACTCATTCAATGATTGAGCAGTTTAGGCATTGAAGTTTACCTGGTTTTATAGGAAACTATTCACATTTTCTTCCTATGCTTTCCTTAGAGGTGGAACATAAGGGGTTGGTTGTTGTTGAGGAGGTGGGAGAGGAAACTATTGTTGGAATTGGGGTTGAATTTATGGAAATTATTGAGTTTGAGATGGTCTTCCATTATTTTTCCAACTCAAGTTTGGGTGATACAGCCATCCTGAATTTTATGTTTCTGAGAATGGTGAATTTTGATTGGCCTTTTTAAATGCAACCACTATATTAATGGGTTCATTCAAGGCCTCTTTCAATGCAGGAATAGTAAGGTAATGGTGGGTGATATGAGTGTTGCTATCACTAATGGCACAAGGGACTTCACTAGAGTTAGACATATTTTTAACCTCCTATGTTTTTCTTACCTCTATTGCTTCAACCTTTCTAACCAGTGAAGCTAACCTAGCACTCAAATTATGTTCTTCATTTAGAGTTTATTTTCCCCCACCTATGGCACTCGTTCTTTCTTTTCCCTTAAAGTGAACTTTCCTTAGGCTCATGAGAGTCCTAAGCTTGAAAGCTTTTAGCTAGTTGCTCTAAGAAATCATAGGCTTTTTCTGACTCTTTATTCATAAATTCTACATTGCACATGGTTGAAATAAACTAACTACTCTCCATGGCTCATAACTATGATGGGGATAAGAGTTAATTAAATCTTGTTATCTCTCCTAATACTCATAGAACGACTCATTTTCATTTTGCTTAAAAAAAGTGATTTTCTTTCTAAGAGTCGTACGTTGAAGGGGGAAATATTGCTTCAAAAAGTTTGTTTGCATTTCAAGCCAAGTACCAATAGACCTTGGCCTTGGTCCATATAACCAAAACTTAGCCTTCTTTTTCAAAGAAAATGGGAATAATTTTAATCTCACCACATGCATATTACAATTAGGTTCTTGAAAAGTTCCACATATTGCCTCAAATTCTTTGAGGTGGAGATAAGGATTTTCTCCATCCACACCTAAGTATTGGGTTAATAGTTGGATCATAGTTGGTTTAATTTGGAAGGGTTGATCATTATAAGGAATTACTATGCATGAAGGGGCACTTGCCATGGGAGGTTGAAGATAATCTCTAAGGATGTGAATGTAGGGTATTTCATTCCCCTCATTTTCTTTATGATTGCTACCTTCTTTAGCAATTTGGATAGGATTAGGAATAGGAGATGATAGTCTAACTAAATAGTCTTGATTATCCCTAATCCAATTTACCATGCACATTTTTGGAAAAATCCCAACAACCAATTCCAAACAAATGACTTAAAAAATAATACATAAAAGAATAATACAAATAAATTAAAGAAAATGAATAAAAGTGGAAAGAATTCATTGGGTTGTGATGATGATCACAACCAAAAAAAATCCCACTAAATTTGTTATACTCTTAAGGCTTTTTTAAGTCAAAATGTCTCTTCCCATTAAGTGCTTGGAATACCCCATGGGGACCCTAGACTTCAATATCTAATTAGGTATAAAAATTTAGTGGTTTTATGATTCATGCCTAATTGGTGTCTCAGCTGATTCGTGTCCAGCTGGTGCTCCTTGATTGAGGGAGTAATCAACAAAATTTATAACCTATTACACCATATACTAGGGTACCAAAGACAAAGCTACTATAGCATAGTGGCTCTAGGATCGTTCACTGGGATGGGTTTTCACTTTGCAAATGATATTAATTCAAAGCTGAATTGGTGCCTTTTCATTTCAAGGTTAGCTTTAAAAGAAAACATAAAGATGTTTGAATGAAAAAGGTTCGGTTTTAAACTAACCAAAAATAGTAACTGATTTTACTTACAAAGAAAAGTGTTTGTTGGAGTTTCAGATCACTAGGCTCAGATTCCTCATACAAAAAGGGAGTTCCGATCACTTGTTTCTTTTCCTCGCATTAGAGAATTAACATATAGTTCCTTCTCCAACCGGTGTTATACAGATGCTTCCCATTAATGGGTTCAAACACTAAATCCCTCTCACTGATGCACCTTGCAATGACTCATACCTCTCACCTAGCACTTGCCATTCAAGGTGATCTTTAACCTTGGATTACCCGTCAAAAGCTCGCAAGAGATAACTAATGGATGTCTCCTTGGAGTCCAAAAGCTTACCAAGTGTTGGCAATTCTAGAAAATCCTACCTTCAAGTCACCTCCCAGAGGCTCGCAAGGGGTAAACTAGTGAATCTCCATGGACGGAGATCACTTGCCTTACCAAGTGTTGGTCCAGGTGATTTAAAAGCGTTTTAAGTTAACTAAAAAGATAAAAACCATTAACGGGTTACACTTTCTCTTCATTAAAAACTAAAACAACAAAACTTCCAATTTATGCATGCGGAAACTTACCCGGCTTTCTTCACTCCAAGAGACAAAGAGCCTAGCCTCTCATCCTCTGAGAAAAAATCCTCAGAGTTTGGTTGGCTAGAAAGAAAACTAATGAGAAAACAAGAATATATATGAAAAACAGAGCAAGTGCTCTGTATTTTACTTCTTTGCAAATTTATACAAAGGATGCTTTCGAGAACAAGCTCCCGAGAGCTATATATAAAGAAAATTACAAAACAAAATATCTGAGGTTATTCACCTTTTTTCCAAATTTAATAACTAAGGAATCCTATAATTGGTGGGTTACAAGGAGAGTTTGGGGATTTAAACAACAAAAATCTAAAGAAAAATATCTCAAAGTGTCGGTCGCAAATATCGGGAAGTACTAAGGACCATTTCGCAGGTGAAAACGTGGTCTGCGAAATTTCCCAGATGCACAAAAAGGGCTACGAAATCACTTCGCAGCAAAAGGCTGATTCCGTAGCGCTGCGAAGTTGTCTTTCAGCTTGCGGAGTTCGGCTTCCAACGTGTCATGAAACTTCAGGGGGAATTCCACAACACTGTGCAAAAAGGCTGCGAAATCATTTCGCAACAAAAGGGTGATTTCGCAACGTTGTGCAAAATTCTTCCTTCAGCTTGGAGTGATCGGCTTCCAATGGCTGTAACTCCTTCATTTCAACTCCGAATTGTGCACCGTTTAAAGCATTGGATTGTTGACTTCCTAAGATTTAAAATGACATATAGCATGCATAAATTGGACTTCAGGAAGTGCTCCAAAAGTGGCTGACATGACTGTCATCAAGAATGCTTCATGGCAGATTTCTCTTTGCTTCCCCTCCTTACATTCCGGATTTGCTTATGGCAAAGGACTTCAAAGCTTCGGTTCTTCATGTTTCTGAGCTTTCCATTGCTTTGCCATGGATTCCAAATAACTCTCCTCAATCTTGGATTGCTTTGGTGATCAAAAAGCTATCAAAACACCAAAACTTAACACAATTTGATTAGAATTAATTGCAAGGGTCCTTAACATGTTAATTGGGTTAAAAGGCAATAACTACTACTCAAAAGTGTTTAAAAGAGTTAATTACAAGCTATCAAATAGCACTTTTTGAGTAGTGATCATTTTATGAGCTCAATATCTTAACTATTTGCCCAATTGGCTATTTGAGGCTTAATCAGGGTTGTCTTAAGTTAAAATAGTTTTACCATCAAGTGCTTAGGATATCCTATTGAGGCTTGTAATCCCCAATTGTCAAATGTTTAAATGAGGTGATTTATATTGAATGAATGAGATTCTTTTGATAGGTTACTTTGAATTAAAAACAATTGTTAATGAAAGGATACATTCCAATGGAAGAATAGGAAGTCCTAGGGCACCCTTTCCTCAACCTAGATGACTTCTCCCAATTCATTGAAATCATATCAAATTGAAATAATGATGAAAAAAACAAAGAATTAAACATTTAAATGTTTAAATCAAATCTTAAATTTCATTCAAAAAACTAAACTAAATAGTTCAATCTTAATTAAAAAAAAAATCCAAGACTAAAAACAAGAGAAACAATCTGAAAGTAATGACAATCAAAATTAAAGAATCTAAGTGAAATCAAGATTTCTAAGAACTTCTCCTTTGATCTTCAATTCTTCTCATGATAAGCCTCTAAACTAATGATAAACTAACCCCTTTCAATGGCTACCCATGACCCTTTTATATTTTTCCCCAAATCGGCCCTAAGTTTTCTCACATGAGAACCTTTCCTATGCAAGTAAAGGGCTAAAAAATGGGTCCCTTACTTTGGCCTAACCCATTTCCTTTTTTTTAAGATAATTAAAAGGCCTCTTATGTGATGCAATCACTTGAGTTTAGAGGTTAAAAGGGCGCCCGCAAGTGGTGAGGCCGTTGTAGGACCCTTGGTGGTGCCTTCATATGCTGAAACATCGCTCGTGTTTCTCAAATTTATTTATCAAGAAAACGACTTCTAGAAATGATGAAAATTAGTCAAATTTAAGTTCAAAAAGTGATGAATCCAAAAAAATTTGTTTCAGCTTGAGTGGACATGTCTAGCTCCTTTAACCACCTCAAAAAATTTTATTGGTCGAACATGATCAAAACTTGAGAATTCCTCGCAATTTTGGTTTTTCAACTAAATTCACCCTTCATTTTTGCATTTGGGATGTCCTATGAGGATATCAAGATTCATTATTCAAGAACTATAGCCATAATATAAAAAAAACTCAAAGAAAATATGAGAAAACCGCAACATACATAAGATAACATACAATTGCTTAGTTGAAGGGTGTTTTTAATGATGAAATCAAGTTAAAAGTAATTGTTGTCCTTATATTTATACAAAATATGACATTAATCAACCGATTAAAACATGGTTGCATGTTTTTTTTTTTTAAGGTTTTTTTTATGAACTAGATATCTAAGATGAACATGGATTAAAAATAAAACAAAAAAAAAATAGAAAAACCAAAAAAAAAAAAAAACAAAATCAAAAACAAAAAAATCAAATCAAATCAAATTTTTATAGAAAAATCCTTGAAAAATATTTAAAACAATCAACTCTCATAAGATCTGAAAATGAAAACAAGAGAACATAACCCAAAGTAAAAGTGGGTGTGTGTGTGTGAATGTGTGAACATAGCTAAACCTATCCTACCTTTTAGGAATGGAGTGTCTCTTTCTCAGGATTAGTGTCCTAATACATATGAGGAGAAAGATCCCTTGAAAATAAAGTACCCTATGCCTTTATGGTGGGTAGCCTTATGTATGTGATGCTATGTACTAGACTAGATATTAACTTTTCTACATGGATAGTGAGTAGATATCAACCTAATCTAGGACTAGAGCATTGGACGACAATTAAGCATATACTTACATATCTTCAGAGAATGAGAGATTATATGTTGGTGTATCATTGTAATGAGTTGATACCCTTTTAATACACAAATTTGGACTTTTAGTCTAATAAAAACTCTCACAAGTCTATCTCCAAGTTTATGTTCACCCTAGCTGGTGGGGTTGTTAGTCGGAGAAATGTGAAACAATTTTTTTTATTGTTAATGAAAAATGAGTATTGCTCTTAATACCACTTGAATAAGAACCGAAAGTCCAATAGGAAACACCAGGAGAGAGGGTGAATGGATGATTTAAAAATTTTAAAACAACATTGATAAATTATAACGAACTTTTCTTACTCTAATAGATATTAGGGATATCAAATAAATAAATGGATTATACCTGAAATCTTTAGGTATGTACAAAAATGTAATTTTTAACTTTTCAAGATACCTTATAGTTGGTTAGGGATAAAGATAATATAATTGTTAATATCGGAAATATAAATATTAAGATATGTTAGGGATAATGATAATCACCAAAATAACTACCCTAACAAACTCAATAATAATCTCAACAAATGAATCAAAGGATATACTAAGAGAAGTTAGGGATAACAATAATTGGTTATTGGTATAACAACCATAACCTACAAGATAACCAACCCAACAATCTCAATAACCTATTAACCAAGCAATCATAAAGTTTATCAAGATCATCAATCATAATATAAGGAGTAATAAAAAAATATGAAATGAGGCACAAGATTTTTACGTGGAAAACCCTCACAAACTTGTGAAGATAAAAAAACCATGAGGTCTAAGACCTACCAATCTAAATCAACTATTTGAAATCAAGTTACACAAATTTACTTGACCTCTTTACCCTAAAGACTTACTCTCCAGTACCTATAACTTGATCCACGTCAATGACGCAACAACTCCCTATTTCTCCCTAGTAGATCATTCGATCCCTTTGAAAGGATTAAGGTCTTCAACCAACCATTCAAGTATCCAAATCCTTGAATGAGAGATCGAGAATGGTGTGACAATAAGGCTTTCTCTCAAGGAGTATATCTATAGAATAAGAGGTCTCTAAACTCTTGGATCTCTAATCTCTTAGCCCAAATCTCTAAACCCGAATCTCTAACCCTCAAAGGATTGCAAAAGAGTTATTATAGGCAAAATCCAAAGAGTCGCGGTATCTTAAGTTTCAAAGTTAGAGTTTGAGTGAAATTCATCTAAAATTCGTTTCTAAACTCAACAATACTGTCATGACTGCTTGAGCGGATTTGGACCACTTGAGGGCTTTGCTTAAGTGAGATTAACCGCTTGAGTAGCCCTTGCTACATTTGAAAAATCATTTTAAAACATTTTAAGTCCAAAAGTGATACCAAACCTTTTATACCTCAAATAAGCTTTATATGCCACAAGTCAAACCTTTTTAGACATACCTGTGACTTTTCGGTTAGATGAATAACAACCCTTAATCTTTAATAGAAAACAAGTCATTATCTAAAAAGACTTCTATAACCAAAAAAAATTACCAACATATAAACAAGACTCAATGTCCTAATAGTTAACTCCACTATGGAAACAAAGCATGTTGTAACTTCTGAAGCAACAAAGGAAGTCTTTTGGCTTAGAATTTTCTCATGGGACTTAGGGTAGTTCTCTTGGTTATACCACCCTTGATACTATTTTATGATAATAATGGGGTGATGACACAATCTAAAGAACTAAGAAACCATTGAAATGGTAAACAAATGGAGAAGAAATATCACTTGATATATGCGATAGTATTGAGAGGAGTTGTCGCTATGTAGAAGATAGTTTCTATCAAGAGCTTGGAAAATCCTTTCACCAAAACTTTATCCAATAAAGTCTTTAATGGTCATAGGGATAACATAGGTGTCAAATGTATATCCAACATGCTTTAGGGCTAGTGGGAATTTATTAGGATAGAACCCTTGAAAGCATGACATGATGTAACAAAATAAAGTTTCATTAATAAATTTATTTATCATGATTTTAGTTCCCTCTTTTTATCCTTATTTTCATTAATTATATTTGAGCATTCATGCTCTTATTAGTTGTGTTGTACATGACTTAGGTACATTAGGAGTTGCATAGAAGATCCAAGTCATGTGTTCCTTATAAGATGATGACTGGTTCATAATTAGTTCATGGATTTGGGTAATCAATCTGAGACTGTAGTGCACTACTTTCTAATTAGGGGGGTTACACATTGAACAAGACTTATGGTGGATTATGACATTATCTATTAAGCAGTTATGATTCACCAAGCTATTATACTACATGAACTCTTAACCTTGAGAGGAGATTAAGTATGTGATGAAATCAGTAGGAAACTTTCACCTATGGGTGAAACCCTAAAATGGTCATATATTTCTTATGGATTGGGTCACTATTGATTAAAGCAGGTGACAACAAGTAATCATGATATAAACACTATGATATCTCATGGATTTGAGACAAAGTGTCCCTTTAGATGATCCTAATGATATGTGATCACAAAAACTACTAACATAATAATTCCTTAATTAATTGAAAATTGACATGTGTTGTCTGTGAACTTTAGTATGTTAGTTGATCGCATAATAAGAGGATTTGAAACTCAAAGATTGGAGATGTAATCTTGAGAGGTTGATAGCATATACCTCATTAGATTATGGACACCGATTCATAGGAAGTCTGTATACACTAGATAGTAGGCCACAAACTCAACTTTTGTCTTGTTGTAGTTTCATAAGACATTGAAGTGTGGTTAAATCTTTATAGTTGAATGTTGGGTCAACTTCAAAATTAGATTATGATGGAGCTAGTATTTTTCTATGGGTCTTAATGATCCTCAGTCAAGCTCATGTTCTATGGTAGCATAATTTTTTAAGGTTAGTTGGGTTCTTTATTCACATGAGTGCATAAGGGCATTTGGTAAAAACATAAGATTGCATAAGAGCTTGTGAATATTATCTTTAGACTAAGTTAATTGATTAATTAGAATTTAATTAGGCTAATTAATTAATTAAAACCTAAGTGGACTAGATTAAGTGACCCAAGCCCAAGATGGACTCAAGTCACTTAAGCCCATTGGAAGTCCATATAAACTCCATTTAGGAGTAAGGGCTTCACTTTTGAGAGTTCATCCTTTCTGTTTGCTCAAGAGAGAGGAGAGCTTTAGTTACCAACCCTCTAAGAGGATTCCATCCCCTTGAGTGTTAGAATTCTGGAAGAGAGTTATGGAGCAAAAAACTCATGGTTTGCAAGATCTATGACACCAACAAGATCTCTTCTTCGGATTTGATTTGATTGGGGAACATGCAAATCACATGTGTGAATCCTTCTCTCTATATATCTAAAGTTTTGTTGCCATTGCTTCCGTTGTGTTTAGATCTAGAGAGCCCTAGGACAGAATAGCATGCATGCCAAGGAATCCAAGGCTAGGAGTGGAATAATATAGGGATTTCAAACATTCGGTACTATAAAATGTAAAGTCATTGCACTTAAGGACTTGACAAATGGATGAAACGCGAACAAGGCAAGCAAGCTCAATCATGCTTACTATTGCAAGTGACTGGGTTCCATAAAATAGTAATGCGTAGAGAACTACAAGACTCCTAGGTATCTTTCTACCCTCCAAAATCAAAAACTCAATATGGTTGTCCTGGAAAGAAACTTTGACTTAAACTAGAATATACATTTTGAGTACAATTTAAAGAAAACAATCCGAATGTGGACATTGAAAAAGGATGAAGTTCAGAACCGATTCAAAAACTAACAACCAGAAATACCGTGGGCGCAACCTAATTGGATTATAAGATTTGGGTCTTCATTTCTATCATATATAATATCCAGATCATATTAAAATCATATATAATCTTAAGATCTGTTTTTTTTGTTACCAACCGAAAGTGAAGCAAGGAGAAAGAAGAGATGAAAACCAAATCGGAAAGGGACCTTCTATTGTATTGATTCAAATGCAGATCTATTGAATGTATTTTACAGAAATAAGGAAAAAATTGCAAAACAAATAAGGAAAAACTGCCAAACAGCACCCATCACCCATTTCTATTTCACTCAAAAGATGAAGCTATACATACACCAGCTTCAACTTTTATTATCATGTTTTTATCAACTTATATAATATAACGTTCTTTTTATTCACTTTCCAAAAATGAAGAAGAAAAATATATGAAGACACATCTTTCAAAAGGCTACAAAAGCAGTGGTTCAATATTTTGTAAAAGATTGTCCATCGTTCAAGACTATTTGTAGTGTCTTCTTCTGCGCATATCCACCTCTTGATTTCAAAGGAAAATTACTCAAGTAGCTAGAGACTCAAATCAAGAGCTCGACTTAATTAATCATTGATTTTCAACCAGCAAATCAAGTGCCTGTTTCTGTTTTGTTTGGGAAGGTTAACAATACTACCAATCTACTTCAACCTCTCATCAATTCTTTGCAGTTCGGAAAATTGATTACGCTGCCGATGGAATCTAAGTTTCTTCGACTGATTCGCGGACTTCTTCCTCTCACCTTTTTTCCTTTTTTGAGTTGCATGTAACATGCAGATGCCAAGAAACAGCACTCAACAGAGAAGATGAGATGGAAATGAAAAGAAAAACTCAAAATCAAACACTCAGAAAATAGATATTCAAATCTACGTCTCAAAATACAGACTCCATACAATCCAATATAGACCACTCAGCCTCAGAGAGACCCACATCAACAACGACAAAGGAAAGGAAAGGAAAGGAAATAAACCAACATAGACGCTATCATATACTCCAATATCCAAACTCCTCGACCGCAAATCTGAAACGACACTGTTTTAGAGACCCACATATGTCGTCAATTTAAGTACCCTGTTGTCCAGTGTGCTGCTGCCCAAACTGCTCAGCCCTGTCCTTCATCTCCCTTGCCTTGCTTGCCAGCTTCATCCTTGCGCTATCCAGATGATCGGCGCCTGGAGGGTGCCGGCCAGTGACATACCGGAAAATCCATGACAGCACTGTCACGGCGGCGACGCCAAATCCACCGGAGGCCAGAAATCCCAGCACAAGAAAGAACACAGCGATCGCCGCCGGCACCAGAACCGGGCTGAAGATCACAAGCAGAGGGGTGGCGACGGTGAGCGCGATCACCGTTCCGACAAGGGTCAGGCCGGAGAGGACCAGCAACGAACCTCCGGCTGTAGCGGCCGTGGCGGCCTTCACCGCCTGGTAGCTCGGCTGCTGGGGCTGGGGCTGGTGCGGGTGCAGGATGTGGTGCGGCGGTTGGATCTCCGCCATTGAGATGATGGTGATGAGATCGAACAGTTGAGATTGAATCGAAAGGACGAAGATTGAAAATGCAGATGCTGGAGTCCACTGCTTACTATGGTGGTGTACCAGGTGATATATAGGTGGAAGATGTGAAAAGCGAGGGGGCACGTGTTGTAGAGGGCTGTCACGTGTTCTTTCGCTTCTCATGCAGGGGTTGCATGAAAGGAAATTTCTTCTCTTTGTGCCACGTGGTTTTTTGTCGGCTTCTGAAGTTGTCACTTGAGGGGCTGTGATTTTCTGCAGCTGCGTGTGTATTTTTATCATGGAACGCTCCATGAGATATTACATTTATGCAATTTGGGTGTGCTAGGGAAAGAAGGATATTTCTATGGCAAAGATTTAAATTTAATATAAATGACAAAATAGTCCTTCTGACCATTTTCTAATTTTTAAATAATTTTTCAATAATATATAATAGGTCCTTGCCAAATAAAAAATAATTTAAAAAGCTTTCATTTATTTTAAAAATAGAAAATATTGATATTTTCTTCACTTTGTAACTATCTTGTTTTAAAGGTGAAATATAACACTTTATTATTTTGAAAGTAATTTATTTTCGACATGTCTTTCAAAATATGGTTCAAAAAAAGTATGTAACATATTTGTTTTTTTATGTATTTTTATTTTTCACTTATTAAAAAGGGAAAATAGTATTTATAAAGATATGGACGTGGAAAAATCAATAATAGAAGTGCACTACTTGGATGCATCGTCAACCATGACAGTCTCTTAAGACTCGTCACACTCCAACCCATGCACCACATTACAACATAATAAATATGCTTGGATTATTGTGATCATTACCTCATAGCTAGGCTCATCCCGTATAGGGGTGGGTGACCAATAATGAAAATATCAATAATTACGAATATATAAAAAATATTAGAGAAATATCAGTGGATATTTTTTCATAAATATCGGTGGAGCGAAAATTATTCAAAATTCATAAGAATACTGATAAAAACTCTAAAAAAAATGATAAAATAAGCAAAAATATATATTTTAAAGTTATTTTGTATGTGTAATTGATATAAATATGATCAAGAAGAAAAACATCCGTAGACAGAGATATATCGGTAGATTTGATTCTTGGATAATTTTAAGAATAATAAATATGAATTTTGGAATTGTATAAAGTTAGAATTGAGTTAAGAAATATTTGATTTTATTGAATAAAAACAATTTATACATAAATATAATACATGTGACATTGCAATAGTCCTTAGTACCAAAATGAAGATCGATGTGGTTCTAACATATTGTTAGATGAAGGGAGTCCATCTTGTTGAAGACAATATTTATTTTGAAATTTTTAAAATACTTTTATTAAAATATGTGTGGACCCCGCATTTCGGCTCATGCGTTTTCCACTCGAATGGCGAGCTCGATTTTGATTTTTGGAAATGATTTCATTGTTTGAAAAAAATGACTTGGAGTCGCCACTCATTTTTGTTTTATTTTTAAAGGGTAAACAAAATAAGAAAGAAAAACCCTAAGTGTGACTCCTTATTTTGGAAAATGTGGTTTGTGAAAAACCGGATCGGGTTCGGGGGTAAGGTTACTTATCGGGAAGGTAAGGTAAAGACTGTAGCACCCCTCTAAGTCCCTAAAGTCGGGTCTCTACTAATAAAATGAAGCTGACGTGGCAATTAATAGGAAAATCAATGGATACTCAAGTCGATTATGTACATATGAGAATCAGAACATGCATAGAGAATGACCAGAATAGGAATGGATGCGTACCTGGGCCATGGATGAGTAATGCGCTATCATAAAAATAAAGTCAGTGCACAATATAGAGCATGAAACATATCACATGCATCACCAAACAGGGATTAAAATTGTTCGAAGGAAAACTGGATTTTTGAAATTCATTTGAGAATTGGAGTCTTAGACATTATTTGAAAATTGGAGTTTTGAAGATTATTTGAAAATTGGATTCTTATGAATTAAATGTAAGAATGAGAATTTTAGAAATTAAATTTGAAAGAAAATTGAGATTTTGAAGAATTATTTGAAAGTTCGGGATTTTTAAGAAAAATTAAGTTACGAAAATTGGGACTTTGAGAGTTAAATTTTGAAAGGGATCAGAATTGTAAGTTATTTGAGGAGTAGAAATTATGAAAGTTGATTTATAAAAATTGAAAATCTTGAAAATCATTTGAAGGCGGACTTTTTAGAAACGAATGAATAAAATGGTAACAATAATAATGATAACAACAAATGAGTAACTGGATAAATACGATAATTGGAATATTGGGAACTGAAAATTAAGCACGGAGATAGGACAATTGGAATTTCAGATAGCTAAATTTAGAAATCAGAAATTTGAAGAATTTGACTTTAATGATTGAGATTTTAAAGAGAAATAAATAGGTAAACATGGAATAATGTTACTAATTAATCAAAACGATATTGGAACGGATGACAGTGAATAGTGAGATTTGTGAGATTAAAAATTAAATTCGAAATATTCAGATCTTTAAAAGAAACAAATAAATAAATATAGAATAATGTTATTAATTAATCAAAAATGATATTTGGACGGATGAAAGTGAATAGTGAGATTTGTGAGATTAAAAATTAAATTTGAAAATCGGATTCCGACAAAAATGATGTTTGAACGGATGAAAGTTAGTGGGATTTTGAAAATTAAGTTTGAAAGTCAAATTTTTGAATAATTGAACTTTAGTTATTGGAATTTTTAGAAGAAAGAAATAAGTAAACATGGAAATAGCGATTAACAAAAATGATATTTAAATGAATAGAAAATGTGTAGTGGGATTTTTTAGACTGAAAATTAAATTGGGACGTTGGATTTTTGAAGGATTAGACTTTAAATAAATAGATAAGTATGAGATTATAATTCTAATTGATGAAAATAAGATTTAAACAAATTGTAGAATTTTTAGGATTGAGAAATTAAATTAAGACGTGGAATTTTTGAAGGATTATACTTTAAATAATTAGATGGATACGGGATAATAATTCTAATTGATGAAAAGAAGATTTAAACGAATTATTGAAAAATTAAATTAAGACGTAGAATTTTTGAAGGATTAGTCTTTAAATAACTAGATAAATACGGGATAGTAATTCTAATTGATAAAAATAAGATTTAAACGAATTGTAGAATTTTTAGGATTGAAAAATTAAATTAAGACATGGAATTTTTGAAGGATTATACTTTAAATAACTAGATAAATACGGGATAATAATTCTAATTGATGAAAATAACATTTAGACGAATAGTGGAATTTTTAGGATTGAACATTAAATTAGGACGTTGGATTGTTGAAGGATTGGACTTTAAATGAATAAATAAACATGGGATTATGATTCAAATTGACGAAAATAACATTTGGACAAATAATAGAACTTTTAGGATTGAAAATTAAATTAGGATATGGGATTTTTGAAGGATCAGACTTTAAATAACTAGATAAATATGAGATAATGATTCTATTTGATGAAAATAACATTTAAACGAATTATTGAAAAATTAAATTAAGACATTAGATTTTTGGAGGATTCGACTTTAAATAACTAAATAAATAAGGGATAATGATTCTATTTGATGAAAATAAGATTTAAACGAATTATTGAAAAATTAAATTAAGACATTGAATTTTTGAAGGATTAGACTTTAAATAACTGGATAAATATGGGATAATGATTCGATTTGATGAAAATAAGATTTAAACGAAGTATTGAAAAATTAAATTAAGACATTGGATTTTTGAAGGATCAGACTTTAAATAATTAGATAAATATGGGATAATGATTCTATTTGATGAAAATAAGATTTAAACGAAGTATTGAAAAAATAGATTAAGACATTGGATTTTTTAGAAATTACTTAAAGACCTAAGTTTTGAAAATGGGATTTAAAGTTAAAAATGTAGTAAATTCATCGAGACCAACATAAGTTAATTTATACAAAAGTTTTCACATATGGTGATTAGACATAATTAAAGAAGGGAAGGTGAAATATAAATTATTTTAAGTTTTGAAAAGGATATTCAACCTTAATAATTTGTCTTTTAATTGTCTTCAAGTTGAGCTAACTAAATTGGTAGAAATAAAATAAGATAACAAATAAAAGGGGATGAATAAATTAATTAATTATGGATATTAGAGGTTTTAAAAAAATTATTTAGAAATTGGGTAGCCTAATGGGCTAACTTGATGTGGACATGGGCCACCTTAATGAGGGGGATTGGCATAAGGCCCTTCATCAATGCAAATGGGTCTGGGCTCCAACTTAAGCCCATACCTGCCACCATGGGCAAGCCCAAGGCTTCATCACCATCACAGCTTGGGCCTAGTGCTCTAACTTAAGCCCAAGACACCCATTCTCCATCACAGCCCAAGGCATCCATCTCCATTTGGGCATCAATCATCAAATGAGGCCTCCACCATCAGCAACCTAGAGGAGAGGGAAGGGGTGGCGGTTTCAAGGGTAGCACCGAGGTGGCGAAGATACATGGCTTTCGAGGCCACGACACCAAAAGATGGGCATCTTCGTCGATGGTGCCATCAACCACGCTGCGGAAGCAGTCGAAGAGGACGACGCGCGGGCGGCCGTCAACGGCTTAAAGAGAGGCGCTCTGAATTGAGGCAGCGACGCCGAACCCCAAAGGCGGCTCCGGTGAGGTTTGTGAGGAATGAAAGGCTGTTTGGCTGCTACCCGTTCTCTAGCCACTAAAGAAGGCTCGCATGCAGAGAGGTCTGAGTGATGGTGGGGGCGAAGATATAGAGAGAGAAGGTGGCGATGGAGAGAGGAAGGGTGGCGACATGCATGTACAGTCCCCATGCACGTGGAAGGGTGGACTTTAAGACTTTAATAATGGCTTTGGAGGGGCTTGGGTAGCCATGCATGTGTGGAAAATGGGTATGAATAAAATGGATGAGAATGGTGATGGGTATGATAGGTGGTGGGTTTTGCAAATGGTTTCATGGGTCAAGCTGGATATGGTGAGCATGGATGACGTTGAAAGTGATGGGTATGAGGATGAAAAGAAATGGAGTGTGGTGAGTGTCGTGACCTGCATGGGACTTTGTTTGCATGAGAATGGGCGGATGACAAGTTGATGGGAGGAAAAGGAAAATCCACAAAATATTTACTCAGTCATCCTATCCAAAAGAAATATGCAGTCATTTATAGAAGAAAATAATGTGAGCATAAAAAAGAACTAGAACAGGGCATTCCAGAATGACAAAACATGTTCCATTAAAACTCATGCCTGTGGCCCTTAATGTCCATAGCAAGCAATAAAACTGTATCCATAGATCAGTAGAAAATGAAGCAAGGCATTAGCAAACGAACACATACCAGGTTCAAGATAAATTTACCTGAAAGTTCGGAACGCAACCTCCCTCTGTTCTTCCTTCTTTACTGGCAAGCCTTCTCTCCCAAAACAGCCTCACTCTCAAATCCTCTTCTCTGTATATAAACAGAAAATGCCCTTCTCCTCCTTCCCGAAAATATCTCCCCTCCTCTAGATATCCTCTACCCCCCTTTCTATTTCTTCATGTTTCTATCTTCCTTGGCAAGCTATTACTTACTTTCTTGTTCATCCCCTCAACAAGTATGGGCTCCTCAACCACGTTCATGGCTGACCATCACGCTCCCGCTGTGTACATGCAACTGGGATCCATGCATGGAGAGGGGTCCCCCAAATCTTGAAAAATGAATGCCAAAAAAACCTCATCGGGTGGTCCCAGCTAAAGGGAAAAAAACAACATTGGTCTTTTAAGGGGTTTACAACATGTTTTATTACATTTTAAATGAAAAATTAAATTAATTTATATAAAATATTTTATTTGAGATTTAATTTCTAAAATTTTATTAAAAATATGTGGTAACAACTTTTTCTATTAACATTAATTTATTTAAATAATTAAAATTATTAATAATTTATCTTATCAAATTAATTTTAATTTATAAAATATTAGAACTTTCTTAATTTTTTATATTATAGCAATTTAAAGGGTAAAATTATATTTTTAATATTTTAAAATAAAAACATTTAAAATTTAAATAAAATTGAAAGGATAAATATATATATATATATATATATATATATAATAAGACTGAAGTGATAATAATTTTTAAAAAGAGGATTAATGAGATAAATATGAAAAGTTTTAAAAATAAAATGATAATATAAAAACACGGGTGAAATTTGGGCCATCGGATCATCAAAAATTCAAATCTAGAAAATTTTTTTTTAAAAAAAAAAACCCCAAAAAATCGCCCATTTTTTTAGGAATAATAGGCAATTTTTCGACGATTTTTTTTATTCTTCCCGGCTACTCCGTGCATTGCTCCACTTGCGATTATATCGTCGATTTATTGGTTCCAAACCGATATATTGCTAATATTTCGACAATTTTCTCGATATTTTCCCAATATTCCTCCCATTCGATAATCGGTACTCAAAATTGTTTCGGGGTCGTCCAATTTCCAATATATCAACTAAATATTGTTGATAAAAACCAAAATTTCAATCCATGGGGGTGGTCACCATTCACAAAGTATAATCATTCAATAGTAGTTGAAGAAATGTGTGAATATTTAGAAATTTTATTAGGGAAGTTGTAGGAAATATATATAATATTTGTTGGAAATACTTGGATACCTCTACTCTCATCCTTAGAACTTTAGGATGCAAGCAAATATTTTCTAGGGCATTCTAGATCTATGCACAAAGAAAGCAATAGTATATAAAAATTTTAGATTTAAAGATGAGATGGTCATACCTGTAATCTAGATGTTCCTAAATCAAATTCAATCGAATGAACAAACATTGTAGGTAGTGTAGATCTTGAAATTCTTTCACTTGCTAACTCTCTTTCCTATATCCTAAACATGCATTTTTGGAATGTTGTTGGTGCATTGCATAAGCCGAAAGGCATTCTTCTGTATGCGTAGGTTCCGAATGGACATGTGAAAGTGGTCTTCTTCTAGTCTTCAACAACAATTTCTATTTGAAATACCCGGAGTAGCCATCCAAGAAACAGTAGAATGGATGACCTAAGACCCTCTCAAGCACTTGATCAATAAATGGCAACGGGAAGTGGTCATTCCTTGTTACTACATTCAACTTTCTGTAATCAATGCACACCCTCCAACCTGAAGTGAGGCGTGTAGAAACTTCTTCTCCCTTATCATTTTGCACCACTGTGATCCCTGATTTCTTTGGCATGACTTGCATAGGACTCACCCAGTGATTACTACTCAAAAAGTGCTATTTGATAGCTTTTAATTAATCCTTTTAAACACTTTTGAGTAGTAGTTAGTGTCTTTTAACCCAATTAGCATGTTAAGGCCCCTTTCAATCAATTCTAATCAAATTGTGTAAGTTTTGGTGTTTTTGTTAGTATTTTGATCACCAAAGCATTAGGAGATTGAGGAGAGTTTTATGGAATCCTTGGCAAGCAATGGGAAGCTTAGAGGAATGAAGGATCAAAGCCTTGAAGCACTTTTGCCATAAACGAGTCTGGAATGCAAAGGGGAAGCAAAGGAAATCAGCCATGGAGCATTTTTTATGACAGTCACTGCAGCTAATTTTGGAGCACTTCCTGATGTTCAATTTATGCATACAATATGTCATTTGAAAGCTTGGGAAGTCAACAATCCAATGCCTCAAACCGTGTGCAATTTGGATCTGAAATAAGGAAGTTACAGCCGTTGGAAGATAACTGCTCCAAGCTGAAGGAAGGCTTCAGAAAAGTGTTGCGAAATCACCATTTTGTTGCGAAGTGATTTCGCAGCCTTTTTGCACAGTGCCATGGATTTCCCCTGAAGCTTCACGCCGCGATGGAAGCCAAACACCACAAGATGTAAGCCAGCTTCACAAAGGTGTTGAATCAGCCTTTTGCTGCAAAGAAATTTCGCAGCCCTTTTTGTACATCTGCAAAATCTCGCAGACCTCATTTTCACCTACGAAATGGTCCTGAAGCTTCCCGATAGCTGTGCACCGACTCTTTTAGATCTTTTCTTCTGATATTTTTGTGTCTAAATTTCCATTTTCTCCTTGTATTCAGCCACTCATGTAATTCCTTAGTTAGAAAGTATGCAAGGAAGGGTAAATTACCTTCCTATATAAACTCTCAGGAGGACTCTCGGAAGGGGGTTGTTCCAGGGGATCCTTTGTACAGTTTTGGGAAGGAAGTAAAATACAGAGCACTTGCTCTGTTTTTCATATATATTCTTGTCTTCTCTTTCATTTTCATTTTCTTGCTAGCCAAACATTCTCTGAGTTTTCTCAGAGGATGAGAGGCTAGACTCTTTGTCTCTTGGAGTGAAGAAAGCTGGGTAAGTTTCTGAATGCATAAATTGGAAGTTTTGTTGTTTTAGTTTTTAATGAAGAGAAAGAGTGACCCGTTAATGGTGTTTGTCTTTTTAGTTAACTTAAAACTCCTTTAAATCACCTGGGCCAACACTTGGTAATGCAAGTGATCTCCATCCATGGAGATGCACTAGTTTACCCCTTGCGAGCCTCTGGGAGGTGACTTGAAGGTAGGATTTTCTAGAATAGCCAACACTTGGTAAGCTTTTGGACTCCAAGGAGGCATCCATTAGTTATCTATTGCGAGCTTGTGAAGGGAAATCCAAGGTTAAAGATCACCTTGAATGGCAAGTGCTAGGTGAGAGGCACGAGCCATTGCAAGTTGCATCAGTGAGAGGGATTTAGTGTTTGAACCCATTAATGGGAAGCATCTGTACAACACCGGTTGGAGAAGGAACTATATGTTAATTCTCTAATGCGAGGAAAAGAAACAAGTGACCGGAACTTCCCTTTTTGTATGAGGAATCTGAGCCTAGTGATCTGAAACTCCAAGAAACACTTTTCTTTATAAGTAAAATCAGTTACTACTTTTGGTTAGCTTAAAACCAATCCTTTTTCATTCAAACGTCTTTATGTTTTCCTTTAAAGCTAACCTTGAAATGAAAAGGCACCAATTCAGCTTTGAATTAATATCATTTGTGAAGTGAAAACCCATCCCAGTGAACGATCCTAGAGCCACTATGCTATAGTAGCTTTGTATTTGCTACCCTAGTATATGGTGTAATAGGTTATAAATTTTGTTGATTAATCCCTCAATCAAGGAGCACCAGCTGGACACGAATCAGCTGAGACACCAATTAGGCATGAATCAGACTCACCCATGGGCTATCTGATATGGGGTAGATAATACCGGCCTGAAGTAGCTTAAGCACTTCAGCTCACACCACCTCTTGCATGTGAGGGTTCAACTTTCTCTGGGGTTAACGAACTCGCTTAGCTTCTTCTTCCATGTATATATGATGAGTACAGACTAAAGGGCTGATCCCTTTCAAATCAGAAATTTTCCACCCTATCGCCTTCTTGCATCTCCTGAGAATTTCTAGTAGACATTCCTCCTAGGTAGTGGTAAGAGATGAAGAAATAACAACAGGACTCTGCTTGTTCTCTTCCAAGTATGCATACTTCAACTCCGTGCGTAATGGCTTCAGAATAAGCTTTGGGGGCTCATTCTTAGCAACTTCTTATGTCTCCTCCCCATTGAATAAAGAGAGAATTTCTTCCCTCATCTTCAAAGGGGGCATAGTAACAAGCAAATCTGAGGGTTCAGGTAACCCTTCATCAAGATCCCCAAGACTCTCATTCAAATCTTCTAGCATTTTCTTATCACAATGCTCTTCCACTAAGTTGTCTATCATGCACACCTCTTCTGGTCATTCTTCTTCTTCTGGATGGAATTGTTTCTAGCACATATAGAAGATGTTGAGCTCTAACGTCATGTTGCCAAATGTAAGTTGCATGACTTCATTCCTACAATTGATAATAGCATTTGATGTAACTAGGAAGGGTATTCCAAGTATGATAGGAATGCAGTTAATTCCTTTGGCAACCGGGTCCGTATCAAGAACAACAAAATCCACTGGGTGCTAGAATTTGTCAACTTGAACTAGGACATCTTCAATCATGCCTCTTGGAATGTTCACAAATCTATCTGCTAGAGATAGAGTGATTGATGCCGGCTTCAACTCTCCAAGTCCCAATTTCTTGTAGACAGAGTAAGGTAGCAAATTCACACTTGCCCCCAAGTCCAACAAAGCTTTCTCCACACACGTCTCTCCAATCATCATTGAGATGGTAGGACAACCCAGATATTTGTATTTCACTGGAGACTTGCACTGTATAATGAAACTTACTTGCTCAATTAAGAAGGCTTTCTTACTCACATTTAACCCTCTTTTTATAGTGCATTAGTCCTTCAAGAATTTTGCATAAGTCGGAACTTGTTTGATCATGTCTAGCAAAGGGATATTAACTTTCACTTACCTCAACACTTTAAGAATTTCTAATGCATTGCTGATTCTCTTTTTTCAATGCAAAGCTTGGGGAAATGGTGGAGTTGTGTGTTTCTTCATCATATCTTCCTGGTTGATGGTCCTCTTCGGTTCTTTATTCACAGTAGTTTCATTGCCCTCCTTCTTTGTACTATTCCCTTTCCACTTTTCTTTGATTTCCTCCCTCTTCTCTTTCTCTGTTTCACTCTCTGGTTCATGTTCTGGCTTGGATGTAGGTAGATCAACCTCTTTACCACTCCTTAGAGTGATCACTGCTTTAACTTCCCTCACATGTGAATATTCTCCCTCCTGAGCCTCCATTTCATGGATATCCTTGGGATTCTGATGAGGTTGCAAAGGAAATTTTACTTTCTCTTGCACTGTGTTGAGGTTGGTAAACTTTGAGATTGAGTATTGGAGATTGTCTATCTTTTGAGATAGATCATTTTACATCTCATCCATCCTTTTGTCTAGACTGCCAATTCTTTGACTGAGTTGAGCATTGATGGATTTCTGATCTCCAAAATATCTCCCACGACCTTGCTAAGATTTACAATGGCTTGTTCAAGATTTGAGGCTTGTGGAGGTGTTTGGCCAGGTTGCGTGTACTGAGGTGACCTTGGCTTCCAAGAAAAATTCGGATGGTTCCTCCAATTTGAATTGTAGGTGTTGCCATATGAAGCATTGTTATTGGGCTTAGATTGTCTAATAACATTCGCTTGATCCCTAAACATTTCTCTCACAGCTGGAATCGTAGGACACTCCACCACCAAGTGCTTAAAAGATTGACAAATGGAACACGGAATAGCTTGCACTGGTGTTTCTGAAATGGCCAGTACTTCTCTTATCTTCTTTACTTCTAGCTCCTTCAATCTTCTTGCCATAGCTGCGAATTTTGCTTTCATATCGGTGTCCTTATTCAAAGTATACATCCCAACCTTAGCATTAGAAGCATTAGGTTGAGATTTCATCCTTCCCACTTCTTTAGCATTCGGTTCATCCCATCCTTTTGAAACTTCAGCTACATAACTCAAGAAATCCATGGCTTCCTCCGGATTCTTACTCATGAAGTCTCCTCCACATATCGTTTCTAAGAGTTGCTTCATCGAGGAAGACATACCGTCGTAAAAATAACTCACCAATATCCATGTATCAAAGTCATGCTGAGGACAAGCATTGATAGCTTCCATGTATCTCTCCCAACACTCATAGAATTTCTCATTCTCTTTAGCTGAGAAGTTTGAAATTTGCCTTTTCAAGCCGTTGGTCCTATGAGTCGGGAAAAATTTCTTGAGAAATTCAGCTTGCAAATCAGTCCAATTTCGGATACTCCTTGGCCTTAAAGAATTTAGTCAAACCTTGGCCTTATCCTTTAAAGTGAAAGGAAATAGCTTGAGCCTCATCAAGTCGATTGAAGCTCCTCCTTCTCAGAATGTATTACAAGCTTCCTCAAATTCCTTAATATGCGCGTAGGGATTCTCACTTTCCATCCCATGAAAAGTAGGTAGAAGTGGCACAATATGTGGTTGGATCACTAGTTGCTCTGTAAGTGGCACTATACATGACGGTGCACTCATACGAGGTGGATGCATACGGTCCCTCATGGATCGGTATGCGTTGATATTCTCCTCTGAAGCATGTTGACTATGCTGATCTTCAGGTGTAGCTTTTATGACTTTCACACACAATTCTAGCTCTGTTTCATGAGGATTTTTTTTTCATAACTCTTCCCTCATTGTCTCGTATCCAATATGGCATACACAACTAGCAATATCTTAAACAAAAATAAAGAAAACAAAAT
The DNA here is from genome assembly GCF_004353265.1 of Vitis riparia. Lineage (NCBI taxonomy): Eukaryota > Viridiplantae > Streptophyta > Magnoliopsida > Vitales > Vitaceae > Vitis > Vitis riparia. The sequence continues at coordinate 6,585,222 of NC_048446.1, forward strand.
AAAAACAACACTAGAGAAAAAAAAATTAAGGATAACTAAAACTAGTTAAAAGATAAACTAAAAATAGAAACAAATAAAAAGAAACAAATAAGAGTTAGTAAAAGAAAAGAAAATCACCAAACTTGTGATGAAGATCACAAGTGTTCTAGAAAAGTTATATCACTATGAAGTGGCACCATCCCTGGTAGCGGCGCCATTTGATTCGTCCCCAATTGGTGTTCTACTTTGATTCAGTCCTTAGATGGGAGTTATCAACAAAATGTATAAACCTAATTCACCATATACTAGGGTAGCATAGCTAACATAGCATAGTGGTTCTAGGATCGTCCATAGGGATGGGTTTTCATATCACACGTAATATTATTTAAATCACTGAAACAGTGGTTTTTCTTTTATGAGTTAGCTTTAAAAGAAAACATAATGATGGTTGAAAAAGGGGTTGGTTTTAAGCTAACCAAAAATAGTAACTGAGTTTAATTACAAAGAAAAGGTTTCTTGGAGTTTCAAGTCACTAGGTTGAGGTTCCTTATACAAAATGGGAGATTCCGAATCTTTTCCTTACATTGGAGATTTAAACTATAGTTATTTCCCAAACTGGTGTGTTACAGTTGCTTCCCATTAATGGTTTCAAACACTAAAACCCTCTCACTGATGCATCTTGCAATGGTTCATACCTCTCACCTAGTATTGGCCATTCAAAGTGATCCTTAACCTTGGATTACCCTTCAAAAGCTCGCAAGAGATAACTAATGGATGTCTCCAGGGAGTTTGAAAGCTTACCAAGTGTTGGCTATTCTAGGTAATCCTACCTTTAAACCACCTCCTAGAGGCTCGCAAGAGATAACTAATGGATCTCAATGGATGGAGTTCAAAAAGCTTACCAAGTGTTGGCCCAGGTGATTTTAAGTTAACTAAAAAGATAAAAACCATTAACGAGTCACACTTTCTCTTCATTTAAAACTGAAACAAGGAAAACTCCCACTTTTGTATCCGGATCCCCTACCTAGCTTTCTTCAGTCCAAGAAACAAAAGAGTCTAGCCACTCATCCTCTAATAAAACAACCTCAAGGGTTGTTTGGCTAGAAAGAAAATAAATACAAAATGAGTAGGTAAGGCAGAGCAACGCCCTGTATATTTCTTATTAAAATGTACAACTGATCCCTAAGAATTTCTTCCGAGATTCTGAGATATTACAAAAAGAGATAACTTAAAACATATATAGAGAGATATTTTTAACCCCTTAATTAGATATCCTAAATATCTAAAAAGATCTTTAGCTTATTACAAGGAAAGAATAGGGAATTACACAAAATATCTTGAGATAAAAATCTAACAGAGTTGGTGCAAAAAATATCTGAAGATTACAGGAAGATTTCGCAAGGCTTGCAAAATTCCTTCTGGCTTGCAAAAATTTCGCAAGGGGTTACGAAATTCATTCTCAGTTTTGCAAGGCTTGCGAAATTCCTTCTTAGCTTGCGAAAATTTCGCAAGGGGTTACGAAATTCATTCTCAGTTTTGCAAGGCTTGCAAAATTCCTTCTTGGGCAATTCGCAAGCTTGCGAATATTTCGCAAGGGGTTACGAAATTCATGAATATTAGATTCCTTCTCTGATACTCTTCCTTGCATACTTGATTGATTTGGAAAAGGCTTCGAAGCTCTCCCAAACTTGGATTCTTCATGTAATTTAGCTTCAATCTTGTTTTGCCATGGACTATACCAAGTTCTCTCTCATTCTTGGTTTGTTTTAATGATCAAAAAGCTATCAAAAACATCAAAACTTGCCAAAAACTGATTAGTAACACTTGCAAGGTCCTTAATGTGTCAATTGAGTTAAAATGTAATAAATACTACTCAAAAGTGTTTAAAAGAGTTTATAAGAAGCTATAAAAGAGCACTTTTTGAGTAGTAATCAATCATAATGTAAGGTTATCGATTGTCATGATTTAGAAAGCTACTATACTTCATGGACTCTTAACCTTAAGAGGATATTAAGCTTGTACCAAAGCTAACAAGAGGTTTTAATCTATGGATGAGACCCTAAATTGTTCATATATCCCTATGGATTGGGTCATTGTTCATGGATGATAGTAGCAATAGGTATTCTCAACAAAGACATCATAATATTTTATAGATTGAAATAGTATGTTCCCTTGGATGATCCAAAGTTTTTTCCAATGTTATTTTTCTTTGAACTATTTGTTGTTAAAAGACATTAGTATTCCTTCTTAGATTATCTATTTGGTTAGATTAATCTCACTACTAATAAGTTAAGCAGACTTAATTATGTGGATTAATGGTAAAGGAATGTGGACATAGTACTCACTTCAAATGAGCTAAATGGGTAACTTAAGAAATTTCTCCTTAATGGACATTCCATTCAAGAGCAGAAGGACAATTATCATAGTTCATAGAGGGCAGAATCAAAAGTCCAAGTGTATCATACTTGGATCTTTGGATAACATGTTGCAACATCAACATGTGTCTCTACCAATAACTTGTGAAATTTTTGTTAGTCTCCATGAGATGTTTGGTGGCAAGGGTAAGCTAGCTAGGCAAGCTACTATTAAGGTTATTATAGATACTAAGATGTTGGAAGGAACTCTCATTAAAGGTCATATGATTTGTATTATAGACTTTTTAATGATATGGAGATCCTTGAAGTTGAGATCATGGGGAACCTAAGTTAAGATGGTTCTAAATGCCTTACCAAATTCTTTCAAATAGTTCAAACTCAACTATAATATGTTATGATGAGCTTAATCAAACTAATGAGAGAACTTCAGACGATTGAGGGGATTCTTAAGGACTAGAAAGATATTCATATGATAGTGAAAGGTTTTTTAGGTTCTTCTAGTCAAAGGAAGAAGAACACTATATAGTCCACCAAGTAGAAGGGAAAACTCAAGGGCAAAGGGAAGAAAAAAAAAAATCAAGGGTTAAAGTAAGTGTTTCCTTTGTGGTAAACAAGGCCATTGGAAGAAGGAATGCCCTAAGTTCTTAAAGAAACAGTCAGGTATGTATCATTCTCTTTTAGTTGAATCATGTTTGGTGTTAGATTCTACTAATTCTTGGTGGATAGAATTTGGAGCCATTGATCATGTTTATAATTCATTACAGGGGTTTCAACAAAGAAAAAGCCTAAATGATGGGGATATGTACCTAATATTAGCTTTTAAAGCAACTCACGTTGTGCAAGCAGTGGGAATTATTACCCTTATCTTAGGTAATAGTTGTCTTTTAGAGTTAAAAGATTGCTTTTATGTTTCTAAGCCTAGGAAGAATTTGATTTCGGTTTCTAGTCTATGTAAAATGAATTATTCATTTGTTTTGTTATAATAAACATGTTTTTATTAAATTAAGTGATTAGTTTATACACTCGAGATCATTGATAGATAGTCTTTATCATGTTTCTCTATTATCTATTTTACTAAGTAATGAGAATTATCATATCTTATGGAAAAGGAAGGAACCTAGCCTTAATCAAACATAGCTTTGACACTTATGCCTAGGTCATATTAATCTAAACAGGATCCAAAGATTGGTTAAGTCTGGAATTTTACGCTCTTTGATTCTAAAAGACCTTCCAATTTGCGAATCTTGTATAGAAAATAAAATGACCAAGAGACCATTTATTGCTAAAGGATATAGAGCCAAGGAGTGTTTAGAGTTAGAGCATACTAATGTGTGTGGGCCTTTCAATGTCCATGCATGGGAGGGTATAAGTTTTTATCACATTTACAGATGATTACTCTAGGTTCCAATATGTTTTCCTAATGCATAGGAAATTTGATGCCTTGGATAAATTCATTAAATTTAAGGTAGAATTGGACAACCAATTAAATAAATGTATTAAGACACTTCAATCTAATTAAGATGAAGAGTATATGTCTACTTAATTCAATTCTTTCCTTAAGGAGTATGGGTTTTATCCCAATTGAGTTCACTTGGAACTCCACAACAAAATGGAGAAGTATAAAGAAGAAATCAAACATTGATGGACATGTTGAGATTTATGATGAGTTTCTCATCAGTTCTAGTGTCCTTTTGGGGATATGCCCTTGGAGATTACTACATGCATTCTCAACCTAGTGCCTTCTAAGTTAGTACCTTTAACTCTCAGAGAGATGTGGAAATGTCGTAAACCCAATTTACAACACATTCACATTTGGGGGTGCCAAACACATGGGATAAAACAAAAGGTAAATAAGTTGGAAGCAAAGTCAGAAGTATTCTTGTTTGTTAGGGTATCTAAAAGGGACGAGAAGGTATTACTTTATAGTCAAGTCAACCAAAAGGTATTTGTTAGTACAAATGCCAAATTTTTGGAAGAGTATAATATGATGAAATAGGGCAAAATGTGATATAGATTGGAAGACACTTGAAGACACTCCCACATTAGTACAAGGGATTGTGGGTTCAAAGGTTCCTACACCTACCATTCTAGTCAGTTTTAATACATTAGTGCCTCGTCATAATGGGAGAGTTGTTATAAAATCGAGTAGGTTCATGTATTTGGGAGAGTTTTTTAGGCGATTTTGGAGGAACATGAGATTGATCCCATAGATTACGATGAAGCAATGAGCACTGATGATGCTATTCTTTGGAAAGGAGCTATGGGGGCAGAGTTAGAATCTATGTATTCTAATAAGGTATGGGATCTTGTAGAAGTACTCGAATGTATAAAACCCATAGAGTGTAAGTGGTCTATACGGAAAAAAAAAATAGATGGAAAGGTTGAGACATGTAAGGTTAGGCTAGTAGAGAAGGGTTATAATTAGAAACTCGACTTTAACTATAAGAGGGCGTTCTCACCAATAGTCATGTTCAAATCTATTAGAATACTCTTATCCATTGTGTAGCACAACTTGATTATGAGAAATGGAAAATGGATGTCAAGACAACATTCTTGAATGGTGATCTTGAAGACAATATCTATATGATGCAACCAAACGGATTCATAACAAAGGGCTAAGAGAACCTTCTCTGCCAATTGCATAAATCCATTTATAGATTAAAGAGGCACTATGATATCTCGTAGGATTGAGACAGAATGTCCCTCTTAGGTGATCATGAAGAAGGTGTGTTCATCTAAACAATGGTCATAGTTGTTCCTTAAGTGGAACTTGATATAGGCTCGTTGAGAGCTAAAACATCTTAGTTGAACACACAATAAGAGAATCTGTGACTCAAGGATAATCGAGGTAGTCTTGAAAAGTTTACTATTTTCACCTTGTTAGACTACAAATACCAGTTCATAGGGAGACTAAATGCAATAAATAACAGGTCACAAACCCCAAGTACTTAGTATCTTGCTTTGAAATGATTTGCCTAAGGTTCATTTGATAAAACTCGGGTTTTGATGGAAATGTAACTTTAATGCATAAACCAAGTTTTTAAAGAAGCATGAAAAGATATGAAAATCGTAAGTGCACTCATGCATTCATCTTACATATGTTTCCTATGATTAAAGGGTCTTCCAATTGTCTTGAGCTTGCATCCATTGGGTTCTTTGATGAATTTTCAAACTAACACCTAAAATTCTTTATAATCCAAACCGATTAACAACTTAACAATGATTTGTTATCATCAAAACGTGATTAGGAGAACCCTTGGGCTAATAGCCCCCTTAGGGGTTAGGGTTTCGATAGAGTTGTGTTATAGCTCTAGAGAGAAAGAAAGTCAAAACCTCCACCTCTTTTCACACCAAAAGTGTGTCAAGATCAAGGAAGAGTTATCGGGTAGAAGACCTTGGATCTACAAGACTTCAAAAGGCATCGATTTAATTCTTCAACATTTAGAATTTAAGGTTTAGGAACGTCCAAACCTAAAGGTTGGTATTTTAAACCTAAAGGTTAGTATTTTAACTCTAAAGATCAATTTTTAAAATACTGGTATTGCTTCCGTTGTTTAGATCTAAGATGTCAACAATTGGTATTAGAGTTAATGTTATAAGTATGCTTAGATCTTTGTTTAGGGTGTGTTAACTTCTTTTTTGTAGTCTTAATATTATACCATGGTCAAGGGAGAGATGCTTGTTATTTATTTATTTATTTTTATTGCATGTGATGATTAAATGGGATAATTATTTTGTTTCTTTGTTTCTTCATATATATAATTGTAAGCTCTATTAATGGAGCATAGGTTTTCAATTTTTCTTGTAAAGTTTTAATCTTTTACATAGATTGAGATGTAAGCTCTATTATAGAAGCATAGAATTTAATTTTATGATGTAAAATTAACTTTTTTTATCATCTATGAAGGACTACAAGGAAAATTTTCCTTCATGATGTCAATAAAAATTCAATTTTTATTGGAACATCATCTATGAAGCATCATGAGTTTAATGGCTATTGAAAAAGGATGAAGATAACCATGGGCTTCTATGTTCTTTGTCTAGTTTGTGGCTGATCCAAGGTGCATTTTGAGGCTGCATATTGGCGCTATAGTAGGCTGCATAAGGGGTTGACTTTGTGATTAAATATTGATGCCACCACTGACTTGAGATTAGAGTATTTTTGGTTGAACTTAAGCGCCCTCATGGGCTGCCAAAGTGGCTGAATTTTTAAGCTCATAATTCATGCAGATTTATGGGCTGGTTTTGAGGCCACTATTAGTGCGCCATCATAAGCTCTCACGGGCTGCCACTACCACATTAGATTGAAGCTTCTTTTTGGGTTGTTTTGTGGCTTAAAATTGGTGACTAACAAGGGCTCAATTTTTTAATGCTGAAAGTCCATATTTTTCGATGCACAAATGGCAGCCGCATGTGCTGGTTTTGGTGCACTCACAATTGGAGAAAGCTTATAATTTTTTGGAATACACAGTGGGAGCCACATGGGCTGATTTTAAGTCCTCAATGGATAGCCAAATCGATTGGGTTTAAACACTCTCACAGCTGCAATTGCAGGCTGAATATGGGCAGCCAAATTGGCCAAATGTAAACGCACTCACAGCTACAGATACGGGCTGGTTCTAGGTGCACATACAGGCTGCACTTTGGGGCACTATTTTGCCAAGTTTTCATGCTAAAAATTTGGTGTTGAATCATGTTGAATGGTGATGCATTTTGCTGAATTGTGGACAGCTATATAGAAGCTTTCTTTTGGCAAGTTTTGATGCCAAAAGTTGGAGTCAAATTATGGCAATTTGGAGATCAATGACACTCATGTGCAATTGGAAAGTTCATTGTGCAAAAATATCCATGGGAGCTCCTTTTTTTTTTTATTATTATTATTTCCATATATGCTTAATATTTCCTTATATATGTTTGATCATATATGGATGTGAATGTATGCAAATATGGATAAATGTAAATAATATAAAAGTTTTTAGTAATTTAATGGATATGAAAAGTCTGTTTGGCTGTGTGATTCAAAAATAGTTTTTTATTTTTTAAAAAACTAAAAAAAATTATTTCTAAAAATTCCTAACACTGTTTGGTCATCACTCTCTAAAAACAATTTTTCAAAACAAAATGAAATTGAGAACATTTTTTAGAAAACAAGTAGGAATTGTTTTTACTAGCTTTTAAAAACAAAAGGAAAGCATATAACTTTTTTTAGAAAAAAAAAACCATAAAAAAATAAAATTATACATGATATTATTCCCTTTCACTCTCTATGATCTAATACTGATACCGAAAATCTTAAAATATGATCTTTCTTTAAATAATAATTAATTTCTTTAAACTTCTCTAAAAAATTTCATTAAGTAAATAAATTTCAAATCAAATTGTACTTGATACATAAAATTTATTAATTTTTAAAAATAATTTGAAACTCAAAAAATAATTTAATTGATATTAAAAAGTCATGGAATTCAATAACATTAGTAAGTCATAGACCAACATTTATTTTAAATATCTGAGTTTATTTTTACAAATTTTTTTATTAGGCAAATAAAATCCAAATTAAGCAAAACTTAATGCATTAGATTCATTACTAAGTCTAGTAATTTTTAAAACTAATTTAAAATTCAAATAGTGAACCAATTAATACCATAAATTTATAGACAAATATTGATCTAAAACAACTTTATTATTTCTCTTTTACATAGAATAATTATTTTCTGATTTTTTTTACTAAACAAATAAACTCCAAATTAAACAAGATTTAATGCGTTAGATTCATTAAAAACCTGGTAATTTTTAAAAATAAATTAAAACTCAAATAATGATCCAGTCAATATAAAGAAATTATGGATAAAAATTGGTCTAAAATAACTTTATTATTATTTTTATTATTTTACATATATAGAATCATTTTTTTCTAATTTTTTTTAACCAAAAAAATAAACTCCAAATTAAACAAGACTTAATGTATTTGCTTCATTAACAAGTTTAGTCATTTTTAAAAATAATTTGAAATTCAATAATAAACTCATTAACACCAAAAATTTATAGATAAAAATTTGTTTATAATGCCTCTATTATTTCTTTTCTATACATAATTATATTTTTATAAATTTTCTCGCTATAAAAATGAACTTTAAAATTGACACTTCATATTGAATTTATTAATGAGCTTAACAAATTTTAAAAATAATATGGAACTCAAAAAATATATCTAATCATTAAAATAAATAATAGATCAAAACTAATATATTATGAGTCATGACTTTATTGTTTCTCCTATACAAACAAATATCTATTTTGAATTTAGGAAAATAAATTATAAATTAAGTAATATATAATTAATTATTTAAATTCTTTAATGATTTTTTAAATTCTTAAGAATAATTTTAAATTCAAAAAATCAATCTATGTAGATTAAATCAAAACATTCTAGAATATTATGTTCTTAATTAATTACTAAATATGTGCATAAAATGAAATTTTGACTCATACACCTGATAAAAAAGTTAAACATTATTCATTATTCCTTTTAAATAAAATATTGTTAAAAATTATTATTATAAATTATTATTATTCATTTTTAACCAAAAATTTTACAAAGATGTTCATATCCTTATGTTTCTAACATATACTAAAATAATTTTTTTATATATAAAAAAATATAATTTATGATTTTGTTATAATATTGTTCTTCATGTTTTACTAAAAAAAAAATATTTTTATTTTATTTATAGTTACAAAACTATTTTCATTTTTAATAAGATTTGAATTAAATTGAATTTATAGTATATAAATTGAATTTTCAGTGTTTTACAAAGACAAAACAAAAAAAATATATATTTTTAAAAACAACTTATGCAAGAAATTTTTTTTTTGGTTTGTTTTTTTATTTTTAAAAACAACTTGTCAAACACCTTTACTTTTATAAAACACTAGAAAAATGTTTTTTTTTTCTTTAACTTAAAAATAGATTTTAAAAACAAGCTTAAAAAAATATGACCAAATGGGCCCAAATTTTCTTGAAAATTAGATTTCAAAACATGTTATTTATTTAATTTTGGAATAGTATAGATTAAGAAAATAAAACTTGTGAAAATAAATTAGACAGTAAAGTTTATTTTTTAAAATTATTCCAAAGGATTGTAAACTATTTTCTTTAAAATTATTTTGATGAGAATCCTTGTAAAATAAAAGTTTTTTTTGTTTTTTGTTTTTATAAAGTGCTCTCTAAAAATCATTTCAATTCTTAGATCATTCAAATACATGCAAAACTATCATAGGGATCTCTAAATCTACATAGCATAAGCAATAACAATTAAAAAGCATAGATTTAGGTGTATAAAAACAATACATATGATTTGGGTCTTCCAAAATCAATTCCTATTAGTGTGGATCTCTAATACCTCATAATCTTCCACCTACTGGCTCTCTTTCTTAGACTTGGGCACGTGAGGATGGGGGAATCCTCTTTATGGGAATGGTTACTAAGGATTGTTTCTCTAAAAGATTGGATGAAAAAGATGCAAGTGTGTCTAATATTAAACTTATAAGGGAGTTTATATAAACTCCCTAATAGGCTTAAGTTAATGGGCTTAAGTCGCTTAATCTAGTCTAGGAATGGCAACGGGGCGGGTTCGGGACGGGTCGCCCCTATCCCAACCCCGCCCCGTTTAGCAAAATCAATTCCCATCCCCGTCCCATTAAAAAATAAACGGGACGGGGCGGGGCAGGGCGGGGCGGGGCGGGGCGGGTATGGGAATTTCCCATACCCGCCCCGCCCCGCCCCGTTTAGCTTTTTTTTTTCTTTTTTTTTCTTTTTTTTTTACTTTAAAAATTTTAAATTACATTAAAACAAATATATTTTATAAATAATAAAATTATTATATTTTTATAACTTATTTTTTAAAAAAAATTATTATTATCTATATATTAAAAATATTAAAATTAAATTTTAAATTAAATTTTAAATTAAATTAATTTTAAAATTAAATTAAATTAAATTTTAAAAATAATTTTATATGTAAACGGGGCGGGGTGGGGCAATACCCGAACCCGCCCCGGGTTTAAAAAAAAAATCCCAAACCCGTCCCAAACCCGTTTAATAAATTTTAACCCCGTCCCATTAGGGGCGGGGCGGGGCGGGTACCCGAAAAAACCTGCCCCATTGCCATCCCTAATCTAGTCCACTGGATCCTAATTAATTATTTAGCCTTATTAGATTCCAATTAATTAATTAACCAAATCCAAAAAGGCCATTCATATACTCTTGTGCAACTTTACATATTTATCAAAACACTCCTATACATACATGTAAATAAAGAACCTAAATATCCCTCCAATAATGTACCACTTAGGAATATAAGCTTGAATAAGGACCATTAGGACCCATGGAAAAATACTAACTTCCTTATAATCTAATTTTGATATTAACTTAACATCCCACTATAAAGAGTTAATTGTACTTCAATATCCTATGATCTTAAATCAAGATATAAAGCTCGGACTGTATTAATGACTGCATCCAAACTCCCTATGGATTGATATCCATAATCTAATAAAGTGAACATTATCTTTCTCTCAATACTACCTCTATAATCCTTGAGTTTCAAATCTTCCTATTATATAAACAATTAAAATATCATATTTCTTTATGAGAATATTTCAAATTCTACTTAAGGAAATACTATAATTATAGTTTTTGTGATCACATATATTTAGGATTATCCAAGGGGACACACTATCTCAAACCCATGAGATGTCATGATGCCTATCTTGAGAATACTTGATTGTCACTTGTCTTAATCAACAGTGATATAATCCATATAAAATATAGGACCACCTTAGAATCTCATATATAGGTCAAAACTATTGAAAACCTCAACACTAGCTCTATAGGTTCTATACAATATAGTAGTTTGGTGATGTTATGACTACTTAATAATCAATGTTATGACTCACCATAGGTTCTATTCAATTTGTAACCACACACATTATCTCAATAATTAAGATAAGTTGTCCCTACAATTAGGAAGTATGCACAACAGTCAAATGGATTGTTTAAGTCCATGAACCAGTTGTGAAGAATTCATTTACTTGTAAGGCACACATGGCTTAGATATTCTATACAACTTCTAATACACTTAAGTCATATACTGATATAAGACTTGAATGCTTAAAAAAGATATTGCATAAATAGGATAGAGAAATGAGAAACTAAAATCATATTATAAATAATAATAAAAATCACTTATTATTATATGCTTTTAAAAATTCTATCCAAACAATCAAAACATACTTTCTCCAATTCTTTTTATAGACCTTAAATAATCATTTATTCTTTCCTAGAGAAAATCTTAAACTTGATTGGTAATTGTAAAGACTATTGTTTCTATTTTTAAATAAAACCAAATAAAATAACATAGGAAAACAAATGTGGATAGCCTCTATTTTCAAAAGAAAAATATTCAAAATATAATCAAAGGCCAAATCAAAACTCAACGGTAGACTTAACATAAGATTTTTAATGGAATTTTTAGTCAAAGCCCAAAGGAGAAAATACTTAAAATAAAGACGAAAATAAAAATGGCTTCCATTTTCATGGAGTTAATACCTTCTTCAAACCGAGAGCCTCCTTTTTCCTACAAGCAAAGTGGCATCATATAGACATAAAATTTATGTGAAGAACCCGATCTTCTGAATCTTATTTTAAGTTTAAATAACTAAAGAGGCAATCGTTTTTGTCAATCTTTTTCCCGTTGTTAATGGATATAAACATGATTACGTGAATCATAACCTTTTACTTTTGCAGCTAATTTATTGACTTGTGGGTTTGACCAAGTTAAAAAGCTGGTTGATGATGAATTATTTTAGATGGAAAAGTTGCAGTGGAACCTTTAATATTTTTTTTACCCTTGGTTGTTTCTTAATGAATTGCTTTGAAAGATGCCAAATTTTCACCCATGGGCCAAAAGAAAAAGGTGAAAGAGACATTAAATTATTGAAATTTTCCACACCATGTTGGAGTTGGGTGTGAACCATACTTCAATTTTTATTCCTTTCATATTTTCAATTTGACTATTTCGACCCCATTTTATTTGGATTAGGAATTATAATGTACCTCAAGACATTTCCCAAATAAGAATTATTAAACTCAATTGCAATGTATCCAAATACTGCTTTAAGATTGCAATTATTTTGTATTAAACTCACATTCAAAATTAAGGTCTTAATCATACAATTTTTAATGAAGTATGCTTGTTCTAAAAGAAATGCCTATTAGTCCTATGATAAAATTTATTTAAGATTCTATGCTCGCATTGGTGGCGTTTGTTTCTTGGTTAAATAAAAACAGTTAAAATATTTAGTTTTTTCGATTCAGTTAAAAATAGCTCGTTGATATTAACCAACATAATTAGAATGAGTTTATTATCAATAAGTTCAATTTAATTATATTGATTGATATTAATAAGTTATTTTTAAACTAAATAGAAAAAATTAAATATTTTGATTTTTTTATTGAATCATAATCTTATTCTTATTGAAATCTTTTAAAATTAATTTTAATTAATAAATAAATAAAATATAAAATCTTAATAAAATGTCAACGTATGACACCTTAAAACAACCCTCTTTGACTTGTTATATTTTTAAATAAAATGAGGAAAAAAGTGTAAAAATTTTTATATTATTATCTTCCGTTTTAATATAAAATAAATAAATAAAGAGGCCCTTAAAATTATTTTATTCATATAAGAAGTCCTAGAGATGTTAGAAAAGGAGAATATCATTACCTTTATATCTCTTAAAGTCTTCATCTTGATTATCAAACTTTAGATAATAGTTAAAGGAGGTGAATTATTGCTTCATCTTTGTCTTTTTTTTCTCCTTTTGCTTTTTTCTTTTCCATAGAATGTTATATCTAAATAGAAAATTGTGGAAAATGTGATGTTACGTTATGAGTGACGGCATTGCTTGAGGAGGGGAAATGGTAATTGCGAAATACTTTTGTCATCATCAGTGGGCACATGTTTCTCAAGAAAATGAAAGAAAATTCGTATCAAATAATTAAGAACAGATTGATTGAGATTCCTCATACTATTGGGCTGTCAGGTGTGAAACATGCATCTCTTGGTCTGTGAGGTATATGTTTCAGTGTCGGTGATGACTCCCCTATACTTCATCCTATTCCTTTTTCTTCTAAGGTATGCACCGGAGAATCCTAGAAAACAAATTCTAAATCAGAAAACCTAGAACAATAATAAAAATAAAGTAAAAATTGTAGGATTGTTTGAATAGTTTTTACTGGTTTTATTTCATTTTTATGGATTGATAATTTTTTTTTTTACTTCATTTAAATTAAGTTTTTTTTTTTCAATTTATCCTCATATTTGGGGCAGTATTAAAAAGGATGAGAAATGTTAAAAATGAAAATGGGTTTTCTATATTTATATAATATGAAAAAAAAAATAAGAAGAAGAAGAAAAGTACTTTAAAAACGGGATAATGTCAAAAGTCCAAGTTCCTATTTGGTAATTGTTTTCGAAAATGATTCTAAAAAGCAATTTTTGATAATAGTTCTTGAAAATTATTCTCTAAAATATTTTATAGAATAAAAATCTATTTGAAAATCTGAAATACTTTTAACTTATTTTCAATATTTTTAAATATATTTTAAAAATAATTTTTATATCTATTACTTTATTTTTAATCAATTTACATACTTGTATAATTATTTTTTTAAACAGTCTTAAAAAAAACAAGTAAAATAATAAAAAAATAATTAAAAAAATACTATATGAAAATACCATATTTTTTAATCTTAAAAGCATAAAACAGAAACTAAAAAATAATTTTTGAATATCAAAGGTATTTTCTTTTTTTTTTATTTTAAATAGCAGAAAACTATTTTCAAAAACACTTATCAAATAAGCCCTAATTTTTACCAAACAAGCCCTAACTTTTCCATGGATAATTAAATAAGAGATAAATTTTATTGTTTTTTTTTTTCTTACTTTAATTTGCCCTTTCCTTTTATTTTGAATGGATTAAGTATTTTCATGTAGCATGTTGGGTCACAGAGAAAAGATAAACTATTATATCATTCTTCAATTCCCCTCTATATGATATGACACTATGATGTGATATTGTCAGAGTTGAAAATAAGGAATAAGCAAAGAATTTCAGTGGCTCAACAACATTTACTTTGAACAAGGTTTGTGGAAGGATGCTTTCTAGACAAAAACATGTGTCATTTGTCAAATGTGCACACAAGGTTTGTGGAAGGATGCTTTCTAGACAAAAACATGTGTCATTTGTCAAATGTGCACACAAGGTTTGTGGAAGGATGCTTTCTAGACAAAAACATGTGTCATTTGTCAAATGTTGCCCAGGTGTACACTTCCAGGTTCAATGCTTCTCAATTTGCACATGCAAATCAATTTAGTGCAATCTATTCAAAGAAAAGCATAGTGTCACAGATAATTACTCATCTTTTGACCCTCCATTCTCATGATTTACATTTGAAAAGTTAAAAAAAATAAATAAATCAATAAATAAATAATAATAATAATAATAATTAAAAATTAAAAAATGAAAAGTCATCCTATAAACCCCATATCACACCAATTTCAGACCTCTATATTCAAGAACATGCATCAGTTTTTCTTTTACAGGCCCAAATTGTCCATTTCATGGTATTTGAAATTGACTGCAACTGAATTCATATTTGTAATTGAAAATAAGTATGATTTGTATGACTTTAGATATAAAATTTATTACTTATGGCATCGATGTAGCATCATGAATACATAAGCCTTTTTTTTTTTTTTTTTCTCTTTTTTTTTTTTTAAAAAAAAAAAAAAACTCTTGTCTTAATCATCACATGACAAACGATTTCATAAAAGCAAAGAGTGACTAACCACCAAACATGGTTCATCATGGCTATTAAAATATCGTCCATCATGTGAAACAAAACATAGAAATAAAATAGCTATTTAAATAATTCAAAATGTTTTTAAAAATAACATCAAAATTAGTAGCCCATGAATGACGCCTGTCTGTTGGTAAGAAGATAATTAATGCAAAGATGGGAAAATAATAATAATAAACAACTAGCATGTCTCCCTCTATTTCAAAGTCAGAATCGACTAAATGTCAATTTTGAAGAAGCAGATGACAGGCCTGAACTATGAAAACTATATTTTAAATACACGTGAAACAAACCATAAATATTACTTTTTATTGAGCTTCTGTTAATAAAAATATTTTTGATTCACAATTTGTTGAAAACTATCGAGTTGTTAATCCCTGAATGCTTTATTAAAGAGCTTTTGTAAAAGCATCAATCATTAAAAAAAATTTAGGTGTAGGAGTTGAGTTCTTGTGGATATGGACGATTGTGTTTGGTAAATTAATTTAATATTTTAAAATAATTTAATAATTTAATTTAAATTATTAAATATATTCGATAAAATAACTTAAAATAAAATAATAAATAAAAATAAATAATTTATTCTTAAGTTAGCATATCTATCTTATTTTTTTATTCTTATTTGTCATAATTATCTTCATAATCTCTTTTGTTATTCCACGACCATTATTGTTACTCAATTTTCTTATTTATAATTTATAAGAATAAATATATCAATTTAATAATTTAAAATAAATTTTAAGTTAATTTTATTAAACAACTTTAATACTTATGGGTGTTTGGTAAAACTTAATACATATTACTTAATAATTTAAGTTGAGTTTAAGTTAAATTATAGTTGACTTAAAACTTATTACTTAATTCTTAATTTAAGTATTAAAGTTATTTGATAAAATTAACTTATAACTAATTCTAAATTATTAAATTGACATATTTATCATCATAAATTATAACTAGATAAAAAAGGTTGAGTAATAGTGAAGGTTATGGAGTAATAAAGATCATTGAGATAATTAGGGTAAATGAGGATAAAAATGTAAAATAAAAATTTGTACTTAAAAATAAGTTAATTATTTTTACTTATTAATTAAAGTTATTTTTAACTTTAAGTTATTTTACTAAATATACTTAATTTATTTAATGACTTAAATTTAGTTATTAAGTCACTTTATTAAATTGATTTACCGATCACCCACTTATGAATTAAGTAATAAGTTTTAAATCAACAAGTATAATGCAATTTAAAGTCAACTTAAGTTACTAAATAATAAGTATTAATTTTTACTAATCACCTCTTGGCATTTGCCTTAAAACTAAATTAACAAAGGGTTACAAAATTTATTTCTTTTAAGAAAAGTTCAGGCTGTTTCGATGGTGGAATAAAATTATTCACAAATTATTGATTTATCTCATTTTTAGTAGAAGGAATAAAATTGGAAAAAAAAAATCATCTAGTATTATCCCTTCAAATACAAGAAAAAACATATTGAATTCTCCAAATTAAGCTAGATAGAACATGGAGATAGAAGACCCACAGACCATGAATTAAAAAATAATAATAATTTGATTAAATAAAATTAATTTAGACCATTCTCTTATATTAGGCTGGTTAGGCCTCAACGTTGGACAATGGGTTGTATGGTCTCTATCAAGAAAATTATAAAGAAAATATGTAAAGAGTAAATAAGAGAGATGAGTCAAGGGATGATGAGGGTATTTGCTACAATAATTTTAGAGTGTTCATTGAATTGTTTTGGATGGATGTCTACGGAGTTAAGGAAATTCATACTTATTTTTTTAGGTTCTTTTGTTGTATAGTAAGGAAGCAGAGAATGCGACAATGTTTTCGTCAAGTTTATTTCCAAGGCACCAACTTGTTACTACAAATTCTTAGATATTTTTCCACCCAAAAGAATAGATTGAAAGGTGCCCATTTGTCCCTTAAAGCATAAGAAACTTGACTTTGCTAGACAATGAAAGAGACGGTTTGCTAAAAAATTGAATGAATTATTTTGATCTAGACAATGAAAGAGTGTGAAAGTAATTGTTTAAGGTTTATTCCATTCATATGGATGAAATTACCAAAGTCATGGTCTTGCCTTTTGCAATGTCTTGCAACACACGTACAAGTAACCTAAATAATTGTTTTTGTTTTCGAATAGTGGATGTAGGTTGTAAGGATGGCAATAGTGGGGTCTCAGATGGGTAACTCTCGTTCTAACCTCGCCTCATTTATTCAAAATAATTCTTATTTTTATTTTATTAAAAAAATTAAATAGGGCACGATGAATAGGATATGTAATTCTCATACCCGTCCCACCCCATTCCATTTAACTTTTTTTAGTAAAATTTTTAATTTTTTCAAAATTATTTTAAAAAATTAAAATTGCATTGAAATAAATATATTTTATAAATAACTAAAATCTTATAATTTTTTTTATAAAAAAGTGTTATTATTATTATTATTATATTAAAATAGGAAAATGGAAATTAATTAAATTAATTTTATATATAATTGAGTAATAAGGCAATACTCAAACCCATTTTGGGTTTAAAAAAAAAAAATCTCAAATCTGTCCCAAACCCATCTCATTAGGGATGGGATGGGATGAGTACCCGAAAAAACCTGTTCGATTGTCATCCCTAGTCGGTTTGTTAAAAATAAAAGAATTAATTAGTTAAAAAGGATAAATCAATCCTAAATTTGTGAAAAATCATTCCCATTATTTTATTTGACATAAATACCTTTTTATCATTTTAAGTATTTACACTAAGTATTAAAATATAGAAGAAAAGAATGAAAACATTTTTATCAAAATGAAACCAATATGAGTAAGAGTGTGTTTGATAATGAGTATAGAAAGTGTTTATAACATTTTTAATACTTTAAGGATAAAAAAATTTTAAGTGTTACAAATATTAGAAAAACTTATATATTAGATTTTCAATTACCTTTTTAATCAAATGATCCAAATAGAAATATACCAAATTTCAAATTTTAGTTAAAAATTAAAATTCTTTCTATATTTATTTATATGAGATATCTAAAACTAATATTTAGCTTAAGAAAATTAAGGTTATACATATATGTAAAAGACTTCAAATAAAAATACAATGCATAAGAATCATGGGTCAAATGCAATTGGACCTGTCTACTTGGGTACTACAGTGGTTCTATTGTGTTGCTGTGGAACTCGACTTGTGCTCTGAATATACCTGCAACAAACGATGCCCTTGAGTTTGTCCCTAAGGCGTCACCTCCAAAACTCAAGTCAGTTATAGCTTTTATAAAAATCGTGCCAACTTCGTCTTTTTCTAGGTTAAATCTAGGGTCCATGAGATAACCATGATTTAACTCTTGAAATGTTTTTTCTCTCTCCCCTAGTCATGTTTGTTGAAATTAGAATAAGTTTAGGAATTATTATTTATTTATAGTTCCTATGTTAATTAGGACTTTTAGTCTAATAGGAATTAGAGTCCTATTATAAGTAGGATTAGTTTATTATAAATAAGTTTGTTATTATGTTAAATTTGAAAATGTAATAAATTTATTATTTTAGCAAAAATATTATCAATACCCAATTGTGTGGGTTCCAAATCAGAAAATGTGAAATGCTATATCAGGACTACAATAGCAGGGAATGCGCAGAATCACAAGAAAGTTGCAATCTTGTTGATGGAATTATGGCTACAAGTAATAATTCAATTCATCCCCAACTTCCAAAATTCATTGGTAAGAATTTTGATAATTGGTGTATTCAGATGCATGTCTTGTTTAGATCTCAAGATTTATGGGATCTAATGAATATTGGTTACAATGAAATTACCAATTCAAAAGAATTTGAGGCACTATCAAAGGAGTAGAAAGATTCATTGAAAGATTCTCGAAAAAAATATCAAAAAGCACTCTATGCAATATTCGAAGCAGTGGATGAATCCATATTTGAGAAAATCTCAGAGGAAACAACAAAAGAGGCATGGGTTACTTTACAAAAATTATACAAAGATGATGAACGTGTCAAGCAAATGAAGTTGCAAACATTAAGAGGTGAATTCGAGTCTCTTCACATGAATGACTCGGAATCTATCTCAAATTATTTTAATCGGTTACAAACTATTGTTAATCAAATGCGGGTTATTAGTGAGAAGCTTAATGATGAACGGATAGTAGAGAAAATTATGCGGTCTTTAAGTGCAAGATTCGACTATGTTGTTGCAGCAATTGAAAAAGGAAAAGATATTTTCACTCTCACAATTGAAGGGTTGATGAGTTCATTATGTTCTCATGAACAACAAATGAATCGGAGAATCAACTCTACAAATTTGGAGCAAGCCTTGCAGAGTAGAGAATCTACTGGAGGTTGTGGGTGGCCAACAATGTGGTAGAGGTCGTGGTTGTGGCAAAGGTAGAGGAGGACACAACAACTTCAATAATAAAGATAGAGATGGTGACACAAATTCTTCTAAAGGAAGAGGCAACACTTCTAAACTTAAAGATAAGTCACACATACAATGTTTTAGATGCAAAAAGTATGGACATTATGGAATGAACAAGATGAGCAAGCAAACATCGCCAAGGTAGAGCAGAATTTGGTATTATCCTACAATGTGGCAACATAAAATGTAGATCGACAAGATGTTTGGTATCTTGATATAGGTTGCAATAATCACATGTGCAATAAGAAAGAAAAATATCACAATTAGATGAATCAATCCAAGGCAATGTTAATTTTGGAAACAAATCCAAAGTTTCAATCATGGGAAAAGGTAATGTTAAAATACGTTCTAAAGATGGTACTGATGTTACTATAATAGATGTATTTTTTTATTTTAGATCTTTTTTTGGAATGTGTTGAGTATGGGACAATTAACAAAAAAAAAGGGCATATCATTAACATCTCTAATGGAGTTTGCACCCTTAGTGATAAAAATAAGAAGATGATTGAAAAAGCACTGATGACAAAGAATAGGATGTTTCATATGCTTCTTTAAGCAGAAACTTTATTTAGTTTGAAGGCAACAGTAGAAGATAGCAATTGGCTTTGGCATCTTCGGTTTGGTCATCTCAATTTTCGTGGGTTGAACTTGGTAGTACAGAAGAATATGGTAGCAAGATTACCTATGATTGATATTCCAGATTGTGCATGTGAAGGATGCCTCATACGGAAACAAGATAGGAATTCTTTTCCAATTGGAAGATCCAAAAGAACTAAGCAACCTTTGGAGTTGGTGCATATAGATATATGTGATCTTAGTGAGGTAAGATCTCTTGGTCATAACAGATATATTTTGACTTTTATATATAATTTTACAAGAAAGACTTGGATTTATTTGTTAAAAGAAAAATATGAGGCTTTTAACAAGTTTAAAGAATTCAAAGTTCTTGTTGAAAGACAAAGTGATTGCAATATTAAGATATTAAGATCTGATAGAGGAGAGGAGTTCACTTCCAATGAATTTTATAATTATTACTAAGTCAGGGTATTTGACGACAATTGATAGCTAGTTATACCCCTCAACAAAATGGCATAGTTGAAAGGAAGAACAGAACCATTGTTGAAATGGCAAGAAGCATGTTGAAGGTCAAGTCTCTTCCAAAAACTTTTTGGGAAAAAGCTATTACACATGTAGTGTTCTTATTAAATAGGTGTCCTACTAAAGCAATCTTTAGAAGAACACCTGAGGAAGCTTGGAATGGTCATAAGCCAAAAAAAAATTTTTCGAATTTTTGGGTGTATTACATATTCTCATATACCAAAGGAGCATAAAAAAAAAAAAAGTTTGATAATAAAAGTGAGAAGTGTATTTTCATTGGTTATAGTGATGTAACTAAAGTTTACAAATTGTATAATCCAAAAATAGGGAAGTTAATTGTGAGTAGAGATGTTCAATTCTTGGAAAATGAGAGTTAGACACGGACTTAAACACAAAGTGAGGAAAAAGGAGTTGTCATTGAAGAAGACCTTAAGAATTAGAAGTGTGAAACCAAGGTTTGGTTAATCTCGGTTTTGATGATAACAAAACAAGGTTTAGAACTAATGATTATATTTCAAGTGTGATTAGGCAAGACGATTTCCAAAGTGACAATCACAAAGACAAATCAAGTCAAGG
The DNA here is from genome assembly GCF_004353265.1 of Vitis riparia. Taxonomy (NCBI): domain Eukaryota; kingdom Viridiplantae; phylum Streptophyta; class Magnoliopsida; order Vitales; family Vitaceae; genus Vitis; species Vitis riparia. The sequence continues at coordinate 6,606,615 of NC_048446.1, forward strand.
AGAAATCATGAAGAAGAAAACCACCTCAAAGAGAAGTGTTTTTCAAGACCCAAGCTTCATAAAATCTCTTTGTAAGATTGTTGGTGCACTAGGATTTTCATGCATTACATTCTTTACTTATGCACCAAAATCATCCAAGAGTTATTTTGTTTAAATATTTTAAAATTTGATGATTTCTTGTTTTCAACTAAAACCTTGTGTCAAATGTACCTTAGGCAAAACGCTTCAAAATTGGCATATTAACTTACCTAAAAACCTTGCCTAAGTGCTAGAAGAGAAAATAATAGAAAATGATAGGTTTTTAGGGCCAAAACATTGAACCGGTAGAGGCACTGGGCTAACTGGCTCAACCGGCCAGGGTACCAGTCGACCTGTTCCCTTTGCTCGGTCAAGGTCCGGTTGAGGAGTGTTAAAAACGCCACTCTCTCTTCCAGTAGCTTTCCCTTCCCAATTGAGGTATCCTCCTTCCCAATCGACCTCCAGTTGAGGTCTGGTCGAGGTCCAACGGTTACCTACCAAGCATTAAATTCTAACAGTTAGTCAACCGATCGACCCCTAACTCAACCGGTCGAACCCCCAACGGCTAGTTTGATTTTTTTTCCTCTATAAAAAGGCCCCAAATCTTCATTAGTTATGAACTCAACCTTCCCAAACCTTTCTTGAATATATTTGAGCCTTGGAAGAGTGTTTTTTAGTGCACCATTGTTCTAAAACTTGCATATCATTAGTGCACTATTCAATCTTAGTTTACTTGTATCATTTGAGCCTAAAGTTTTGTACTAAGAGTTTATGAAATTATTTGTATATCTTTGAGAGAAAGAATCTAAGTGTGAGGTATCACTTAGTGATTCTCAAGTATGGGATATCACTTGAGAGGTTGTTCAAGAGTGAGGTATCTCTTGAGGATTGTAAAGGGTGCTTGGAGCCAAAAGTCCAAGATGATGGATTGTAACCATTATCCAATTGTATTGCTTGAAGGCTTGGTTAGAAAGCCTTGAATTAGTGGAACCTCAATCTTAGGATTGAAGCTAAAGGAGAGTGGATGTAGGTCGGGTTGCACTAAACCACTATAAAATCTTGTGTTTGCATTATCTCTTCCCTACTCTTTTACTTTATATGCAATTGTCTTTACATTATTTTATTATATGCTTGCATATATTTGTCTCTTACGTTCACAATAGTTTAAATTTTCAAAAAAAGACCATCACCCTATTCACCACCCCCCCCCCCCCCCATCCTCCTCCCTCTTTCTAGGGTGATTACCATAGGTTGGATTAGCCTAATTTTTCTAACAAGAAGGATTCTACAACAAATATTTCTACTTCAAATACTTCTCCTATTAGAAGTTCTCCTATGCAAACAGTAATAAGGTAGGAGTCTAAATCACAAGGTTGCCCAAAACGTTCTCATATTATGCCTATACATCTAAAGGATTATGAAGTCATGAAAGATACTGAAATTACTAATGAAGGTTTAGTTAACTTTTGTCTATTTGCATATTGTGATCTTATTTTATATGAAGAAGCAGCAAGTGATGAGAAGTGGATTCAAGCAATGAATGAAGAATTCAATCCATAAAGAAGAACAATACATGAGAGCTAACTACTCTTCCACTTGGAAAGAAGTCTATAGGTGTTAAATGGGTTTATAAGACAAAATATAAACTTGATGGTAATGTTGATTGATTTAAGGCAAGATTGGTTGAAAATGCTATAAATAGAAGCTAGGTATTAATTATTTCGAAGTTTTTGCACCAATTGCTAGATTAGATATTGTTCGCATGATAATTGCACTTGTAGCTTAGTAAAGTTGGAAAATTCACCAAAAGGATGTTAGTCATCTTTTCTTAATGGTGTACTTAAAAAAAAAAGGTTTTTGTTGAACAACCACCAAGGTATATTAAGAAAGGGCAAGAGAAACAGGTTTACAAACTCAATAAAGCCTTATATGGGTTAAAGTAGACACCACGTGATTGGTACACATGGATTGATACTTATTTATTATAACATAGATTTCAAAAGAGTCCTTTTGAGCACACACTTTACATCAAGTCAAATTCTAATGGTGATGTAATTATTGTATGCCTCTATGTGGATGATTTAATTTTACAAGAAATTGTCGACAGATGTTTGAAGATTTTAGGGAGACAATGAAACAATAATTTGAAATGACATATTTGGGATTAATGTCCTATTTTCTTGGAATTGAAGTTCAACAAACAGATGATGGTATCTTTATCTCATAAAAGAAGTATGCTTTAAACATTCTAAAGCGATTCAAAATGGAACATCATCAACAATCTGTACTCCTATTGCAGAGCAACTGGAGATGAAAAAGGAAGGCACTAGAGAATTAGTAAGTCCCACATATTTCAAGGGCATAGTAGGAAGTCTTTGTTATTGAACTTCTACTGGACCAGATATTGTTTATGGAGTGAGAATTATTAGTCGGTTTATGGAAAAACCATATCAATCACACTTGCAAGTGGCAAAGCTAATTTTGAAGTATGCAAATGGTACTCGTGATCATGGAATCTTTTACTCCTACTCAAACAACTTCAGTTTAGTGGGCTACATAGATAGTGATTAGGGAGGTGATGTAGAGACTAGAAAGAGTATTGCTAGATATGTTTTTTTTATCTTGGAATAGAAGCATTCTCATGGTCATCAAAGAAGCAACAAGTTGTAACATTATCAACTATAGAAGCTCAAGATATGGCAATAACTTTTGCCAGCATGTCAAGCAGTTTGGCTTCACATGATGCTTTGTGAATTGAAGTATGAACAAAAGGGTCCTACAAATATTTTGTGTGATAATAAGTCTACTATTGCATTGACAAAGAATCCGATGTTTCACGGTAGAAGCAAACACATAAGCATCAAATTTTATTATATTAGGGAACTTACAAAAAATCAAGAGATTGAACTTGAGTTTTGTAGATCAGAAGATCAAGTTACAAATATTTTTACCAAGCCACTAAAGACGGACATGTTTGAGAAATTGAAGATGATGCTTGGGTGATTGACTTTACAATTCATATTAAAGGAGGCTATTGAAATTATAATTTGACTTAAAGTCAAATTAGAATAAGTTTAGGACTTTGATAAATATTAGGAATTGTTATTTATTTAGGTTCCTATGTTAATTAAGACTTTTTGTCTAATAGGAATTGAAGTCCTATTACAAGTATGATTAATTTGTTGTAAATAGGCTTGCTATTATGTTAAATTTGATAATGCAATAAATTTATTATTTTAGCAAAAATATTATCAATGCCCAATTGTGTGGGTTCCAACAATGTTCATTGTATAAACGATATACACGTCCATGTTATTACAAATGCATAAACTCTTATACAGATCTATTAATAGAAGAACACAAAACCTTTTTGTATCCCACGTTCTTCCTCACATCTACATCATGGTGAAACCTCACTCTACCAAACAATGCTCACAAGTTCATCTCTCTCATAACTTTTTCCTCTCATGAACTCAAAATACTTATTAAGATATTCGAATTAACTTTCCTAAGGGTTGTCTCATAAGGGTTGTTTTAAAAAATAATTATATGAATATGGAAAATTTTTTAAAATAAAGCATTATATGTAAAAATTATTTTAAAATATATAAAAAAAAAATACAAATGTTTTAAATTTTCAAACATATTTTTATTTTATAAAACCTTGGAAGCAGCTTTTAAAAATTATTTTCAAAATCTTTTTTTTTTAATTATTTTTGAAAACACTATCCAATAAAAACTATTTTTTTATCCTAGGAAGTAACAAAATCCTAGCATACTCCCCAAACTTTTCAAAACATTAGAAACTTAGGAATGGAAAAGGAAGCAATGTAGGTTCCACGATAATGCAATGAAGTGAAAGAAATGACAGAGGACTATGGCCCCTGCACAGCGCCCTTGCTTTATGTCTTCCAATGTGTGTAAAACATGTTCAAATAAGTGTTGGTGTGGTGGGTCTGGTCATATTTGTCTCTTAAAACATTGAATATGACAAACCCTACTTCATATTATATTCTCTTGTTTGGTCTTCAAAGGAAAAACTCATTATTTTTCTAATCAATCCTTTCCAACGTATTTTTGGTAGAAAAATATGTTTCTCACGTTTGTTTTTATTTGAAGTTCCAACTGATGTGAATTCGTTTAATATTAGAAATCAATTTCCAAATTTTAGAACAAATTTAGAATTTTTTTTATTCAAATAAAATTTAAGGGGTTGTTTAGTAAAACTTAATACTTATTACTGAATGTCTTAAATTAACTTTTAAGTTAAATTATACTTGTATTGTTAAGTTAAAACTTATTATTTAATTTGTACTTTAAATATTAAGGTTGTTTAATAAAATTAACTTAAAATGTATTTTAAATCATCAAATTAATATATTTATCCTTATAAATTATAAGTATGGTAAACGAGGTTAAGTAACAATAGAGGTCGTGAAGTAGCAAAGAATATCATAAAAATAATTAGGGCAAATGAGGATAAACAAGGAAAAGGAAAATATGGACTTAAAAATAAGTTAATTATTTTTATTTATTACTTGAAATTGTTTTTTATCTTAAGTCACACTATTAAATTATTTTATCAAACATACTTAATTTACTTAATAACTTAAAATAAGTTCTTAAGGATCTATTTGGTAATTGTTTTAAAAAACCATTCTAAAAATTAGTTTTTGAGAACAGTTTTTAAAAACTTTTCTTAATTTGATTTTTGTATAACAAAAGTCAGTTTGGAAACTAAAATGTTTTTAACCTATTTTTAATGTTTTTAAATATTTTTTAAAAAATAATTTTTATATGTCATATTTTATTTTTAACCATTCTACATGTTTGTATAATTACTTCTTAAAATAGTTCTAAAAAAACAAGTGAAAACAATAGAAAACAATTAAAAAATATTTTCTGAAAACATCCTATATTTCTATTTTTAAAAATAAAAAACAAAAAAAAAGTTTTTAGTTGTCAAACTTATTTCCTGTGCTTTTTGTTCTAAAAATAAAAAATCATTTTAAAAAACAATTCCAAACAAGTCTAAGTCATTTTAAGTTATTAAGTTGATTTACCAATCATTCACATGTATTTTGTCTTCAAATTGATGAATGATAGTTTTTCATTCATACTTTATTTCGTTCATGTACAGAGTATATATAGAGGGTAATCACCATTCTAAGAATGGGAAAGGATGATACAAGGAAAGAATAATATAAGGAAATAACAACTAATATCCTAATATCTCAACTTTCCTAATATCTCAATATTCCTAATATCTCAATATTTCTAATATTTCAATATTTCTAATATCTCAACTTTTCTAATATCTAAACATTCCTAATATCTCAACACTAAATGATATAAGGAAAGAATGATATAAGGAAAGCATTCCTAATATCTCAACACTCCCCCTCAAGTTGGTGCATAGATGTCACACATGCCCAACTTGTCTAAAAATTTTGAGAATACTTGACTCGAGACAGCTTTGGTGAGGATATCGGCTAACCAATCTTGCTTTCCACCTTGGATCAACTAAGGCTTCCTGCGCACTTGGATGTAGGAAAATTTTTCCCGTTCGGCAATATGCATCTCCACGAGTTGTGACCAAACGTCATAGTTTGATTCAGTCAAAATAATTCCTGGATTGAAAGTACCTTCAGATTGAAAAACAATAGTACTTTTTTTCACTCATTTTTTTTTTCTCTCTCATAAAGGAGGGACAATTGTTAGCCTTATGGCAAAATATCCAGGATTTCAGTTCCCTGGCTCTGATACCATCTTCAAATTGATGAATGATAGTTTTTCATTCATACTTTATTTCGTTCATGTATAGAGTATATATAGAGGGTAATCACCATTCTAAGAATGGGAAAGGATGATACAAGGAAATAATAATATAAGGAAATAACAACTAATATCCTAATATCTCAACTTTCCTAATATCTCAATATTCCTAATATCTCAATATTTCTAATATCTCAACTTTTCTAATATCTAAACATTCCTAATATCTCAACACTAAATGATATAAGGAAAGAATGATATAAGGAAAGCATTCCTAATATCTCAACATTTTGTGCTTAATTTTGAGCTATCAAGTTCACCATATGGGAAAGATCCTTGGCTTTCTTAGCCTTGTCCCTTCTTTTATTTGGCTCCTTAATTTAGATGTGATATGTTCTTCAAGTATATTTGCTTCCTCTTAGCTCCATATTATTCTTATAGTCTTTTTAGGAGTTTGGGAGAAGGTTTTTATAGCTACAAAAGTTTCAAAAAGTTGCATATCTTTATTGGTTAGGACAATAATAAGCATACGGTAATTATGGATGTAAAATTATGCATCTTTATCCTCGGCTATTTGGAAAAATTTTATATTTCTTATTCATCTTCTCCTATATTCCTTTAACATGCTTAAATGGGCAATACTTATCAAATAGTTCATTTGATAAAGTGCTAAGATTGTATGAAAAACGTGCTTATTATCTTTTTCTCTTAGAGATATATCGTAATAACCATCTTCTTGTTTGGGTTCAATTAGAATATGTCCGAGAAAAAAAAAAAGAAGAAGAAAAAAACAAAACCCCTTTCTTACTAGCTTTTAAGAAAAGGTCCCATTGAAGGGATTGATTTTGGAGGTGTTAGGTCTTATATGAGCTAGGGATGCCTCCATTTTGGAACTACTCTTTTAACATTATTGGAAAACAATGAAAGTAGAGAGGGATGACCATGAGAATAAATAAGAGATTCTGAAAATAAAAGATAAATGACTTATCATTGCTATCCTTAAAATAGTTTCACCCTTCTATCTCAATGCAGTTGGATGGCAAAGAGTGCTTTACCTCCATGATTCAATAGCCAATACTACTTGCAAAGGTGCACTGACTTGCTTGCACCAATCATGAAAACAAAAAAGAAAAAAGAAAAAAAGGAAGCAATGAAGAAATTAAATGGTTTTTTTGGATTGGATTCTCTAAAATCCCATTGGTTGGTTCTAACCCTAAAAGCAAGCTCATAAGGATTAGTCAATGGATTTCAATATATGTAACATGAAGTTCTCCTCTCTTATTACATACCGTGGAATTATTATGAACACACATGCACTCGCCCAACAATTATAAATTTTAATACCAAAGTCTTTTTACTTAATATTAAATTTTATAAAAGATCATCTTAGTGATCTCATAAAAATTCTTTTTGTTACAATTTAAAACGCTAATATTTAATACTATAACATTTTATAAATATGCCACCTTTTAGCAATTCCTAAAAGTGATGACACTATGACACATTCCTACATAGCATTCATTTGATAAAAATTAGACTATTACAAGCACAATAATTTTTTTTTATAAGTTAGACAAATTATAATTTATCTCCTTTTACATAAAGTAATAAAATTGTATTATTTATTTAAAGGAATTTAAGTGACTATAGACATAGTGACATAAAATATAAAATCCTTTAGGTTATGTTTGGTTTTCAAAAAATACTAAGAAAAAAATGGAAAGGAAAATGATTTTCCTAAGTTTGGTTGTCTATAAAAATATTAAAAAAAATCATATATAATTAAAATAAGTTAAAAACTTATATATTCTTAAATTATTTAATATTTATACCAATTATTTAAAATAAGTAAAATGAGTTTGAAGTAGTAAATAAAAATAATTTATCGTCTTGTAATCTATTTTTTATTTTCCTTTTATTTTTTCTTTATACTTTTTATTTTTTTGCATTCTCTCTCAAATTTTTCAGAAATCAGATATAATCTTTAAAAAAAAAAGTGAGATTAATTTGGAAGCAAAAGTTTATATACTAAACTAGTGATGAGATGGTGGGAGCCAATTTTAGTGTTTTTCCTTTCTTGGTCTCCGGGCATCGAAAAAGGGAAGGAAAAGAAGAGAAAAAAAAAAAAAACCCTTTAATGTGTTGACTTTTTGAGAAGACCTTGTTGATGAATGTCACTAACCTTACTAGCCTAGATAATGGGCATGCATCAATTATCACAATCAACTTTAGAAATTTCTTTTGAGTGGAGGAGTAGAACAAAGAAATAGTAATTAAAATAGAATAATTTTGACCTTCCACAAGCCATTAAACTCAGCTCAAAATTATTCATCATTGTTTATACAAGGGTTTTTTTTTTTTTTTTTTTTTTTTTTTTTTTTAAGAGTGTTTTAGAGGGTTGTGAACGAGGTTTAAGTCAAGAATGAGGTCATTAGTGTAACACAATAAGTGGAGCTTTTTTACAAGGGGCATTTTGGATAATTCTTGAAAATGAATCATTATAGTCATTATTTTTCCACATTTGTGATGATTTTTATGGCACTCAAACCAATATATTCCCCCCATTTGCGGATATATCACACACGTGTTATTATTTATTTTATTTTTACATGCGTACGTGTTTGTTGAATGGGAAAATGGATTGAACAAAAATTGCACTGAGCACAAAGATGGAAAAATGGTAAGGATAATTTTAAAAATATTCAACAAATGTGAAGCCCAAATTGCTTTGTAATCAATTAAAATGTAGAGCACGAATAAAGTATACCAAAAAGTAGTCAATTGGAAATAATGTGATAGAATATGAGAAGATGGGGTGTATGACTTTAGAATATGACAAATACTTGGTATCTAGAGTTTTTTCCTCAAAAAATAACTTAACTCGGGCACGTAAGTGATGATGGTGAGATAACAATCGAACATCTGTATAGAATTTTTGAACGAGTTGTCACAATAATAGTAGTTTTCGTGATTCCATGAACACGACTCATAGAGATGTGATATGTGGACGATTTTGTAAATATATATGCACACGATTGATCCTTAAAGAAATGCATTTTTGAATGATTAAAAAAAATCATGGAAGTAATTATAAATAAGTTTATAAGTTATTTTCGTATTTTCATCCTCTTTTGTATGTTGGAAAAGCTTGAATAAAGTTAATACAAGATATTTCGGATTAAAAAAACAGATATGATCGAGATCTTGGTGATAAGTGTTTGGATAAGTAGCCATATTTTCCAATTTCGTCACTTTTCTATCATTTATTGGATCTGTCGAAGTGGAGTGTGGAAATGCTCCACTTCGGCCTACAGCAGAAATGGAATGATTTCATTTTCCATGAAATTTCCCCGTATCCAAACAGCCCCTTACAGTCTCTCACTTTGGGCAGGCTTCATTTTCCCTGATAGCTAGCGCTGTATTTGGTATTCACATAAAAGCCAAACGAAACCTCCCCACACAGCTCATCGTCACTTCACAATTACACGACCAATAATTGCTCGCCAACTGGCAACGCACCCATCTGATGCCCCACCTGAAACACATTGGATCTCCGCTCCACTTCAACCGCCAAACCATTCTTTAGCCGCTTCGGCGAGCCACTTTCTGACGACGGCTCCGGCTCTGGCGAGCGGCGCTTTGCCGTGATTCTCACCGGATCCGGCTCACCCGACCCGACCCTGTGCGGAAAATTGAGCAACGCTCGCGAGCCGCGCATCCGATAAGCTGCTCGGTCATAAGCCACCGCGGCTTCCTCAGCCGTCTCATAGGTCCCCAGCCACACTCTCGCGCCGTTCTTCGCCGGATCCCTAATCTCCGCGGCGAACTTCCCCCACGGCCGTTGTCGGACTCCTCTGTAATGCCTCCCTCTCGACGGCGCAGCCCTCACCTCGGGCATCGCCGGCGCCGCTACTTCTTCCCTAGGCTCCTCCTTCACCTCCGGCGGGGGTGGCAGGCCGAACGGTGTCCATCCGACACTCACGGCGTCTCGGAGGACACCGTACAGCACCATATCCTCCGAATCGTCAACCTTCAACGGCAAGTCTCCCCAGTTCTCCGTCAAGAACGGCATCAGACTGTTGAAGCTGGAGCTCCGGCCATACACCGGCTTTTCACCGGAGGTACTCGCCGGAAAACAGATAGAGGCCTCTGAATGTTCACGAATGGGAGGAAGACCAATCTCACCCATGGTGGTTTCTTTCATCTCAGGCTCTGGAGAAGAGAAGAGAATTGGAATTTGGAATGGAGGGGTGATGAGGATGTTTTTTTATAGCTGGACAGAGTGAAGAATTTCATGCAGCCGTGGTAAGATTTTTTTTCTCTTTCTTTTTCTTTTTCTTTTTTCTTTTTTCTTTTTTCTTTTTTTAATATTTTATTAATTATTAATAATTCATTTTGAGTTGCTTTGAAATTTCTTCTAAGGGAGCAAGTGGGCAAATGGGAGCCGTCTTTTCCACACGTGATTAATATAGTGGGGCCACGCTGACGTCATGTAATGACGTCATCAGTGAGCCATGCCATTTGTGATATTATATATGAGGTAAAGGTCGACATGTCATGAGATGGCATGCCGGTAATTTAAGGAAAAAAAAAATTCATATTTATTAGAATTTTTTATATTTAATTATCATTAGAGATAAAAGAAAATGATAAATAATTGACAAATAAGTGGAAGCATGTAAAATTATTCATGTTTTTATATCTTCCTTCCTTTTCAGTGTCTTCTTTTTCTTTCTTTTCCTTTTTTTTTTATATGGTTATTACTCTTTTAAATTATAACCTTTTCTTGGCCATTTAATTTTAAGAGGTAAATTAAATATTAATTAATTGAATTTCAAAAATAAAATAATTAACTGTAACCATAATATTACTATAAAATTATTCTCCTTTTATATTTTCCTTCCTTTTTAATGTCTTCTTTTCTTTTCTTTTCCTTTTTATTTTTTTGTGTGGTTATTGCTATTTCTTTATTTTAGGAAAAGTAAGAGAGCAAAAATTTACAATATCATTTAAATTACATAAATTATTGCCTTTTATTTTTATATGTTTCTTGGCCATTTAATTTTTAGAGTTAAATTAAATATTATTTAATTGAATTACAAAATTTTACAATGATACTAATAATTAATTATCTTTTGCATATTGTGTAAGCATTTATCCTGTAGTTTCTAATTACAATTGCACCAAAAGAGAATGCAATTGAACTTATTGAAAGCAAAATTATAAAATTATGTCATTTTATTAAGTCAATCAATATTTTTCTTTTTCAATAATATATATACATATATATATATAAGGGAAGAAAAATATAAATAAAAATTTATGTTAAATTCTTCTTTTTTTCTACCACAATCCTCTAATTTTCTTACCCTAAAATGTATGAATTCTCAAAAATTTATTATATTTCAATTCTCTTTTTATCTTTGTAACCAATTAAATAGAAAATTAAATTACATTTGTATTATTATAATTATTTTTCTTACCATTTCTCAAGGTTAGTATAAAATCTAAGGCTGCAACTTGAACAGGTTGGTTGTGTTGATGAATAATTTTAGTCTAACTCAAATTAAGAAGTAATCAACTCAAATTCAACCAAATTCAATCCAACCTTATTTTTCTAAATTCGGGTTAAACTAGGATTGGTTAGGTTAAATTCAGGTTGATTAGGTTAAACTCAAGTTAGACTCGGATTGATTGGGTTGCATGATTCAAAATCCATTAGTTTTTTAAAAACTTTTTTTCTATATATTTATACCAAAATTTAAATAATAAATAACACAAAATTTAAAGATAATAATAAAAAGGTAAAAATAAGTTTATATATTATATATATATATATATATATATATATATATTAATGAAAAAAGTATAAGATATAATTATAATTTGATATTTTTTTCTTTAAAATCTAAAAATAAAATTAATATTATCATATAAGATAATAAACATTATAAAAGTATTAAATCAAGTTTGGGTTAGGCTAAGATTGAACTCTGATTGAGAAAGCTTAATCCAAGCTCAACTCGAGTAATAAAAATGTTTGTCCAATCCCACCCAAACATTATGTTGAGTTCAAGCTAGATAAGGTTAATCAATCCAAATTGCACCCCTAATAAAATCCCACAACAACTATTTTTTTTTAATTAAATTTTCTCTTAAATAACCAAGTAATTACCAAAAAAACTAAAGACTTAATATTGATTAAATTATTTTATCAAATATACTTAATATATTTATAACTTAAACTAAATCATTAAAATCATATTAAAATGTTAAACTAATTTACAATCAATTTAAATTCAATATATAACATTTTCACTAAAATATTGCCTCATCACATGATGATCATCATAATAGACAACCCAATAAAAGGGACAATTGATTTTTGTTTTTCTATATGATTATTATTTTAGCCCACTAGCTCATATTCCATCCATTATGGAGATGGTCCCCTTTTCCTAATAGGGACCATAAATAATGGAGACCTATATTGTGCTCTTTCATTGGATGTATGATATAAAACAATCTACAAGCCTAACAACTTTCTATCAACTTGCAAGCCTAAACTTTTATTTTATTCTTGTCTTTGTCCCAATTAATATTAAAAAGCATTTTTTTCTTTTTGTCTTTTAAAAAATAGTTTATTATATTATCTTTATAACATCCAGACATGTTACAGCTATTACAGTCATATTTTTCCTTTTATTTTGATTATATAAAACAAGGGTTAGCATGGTAAAGTTTTTAATATTTAAGTGTAATAGAACTTTAAAGATCATATCAAATTCTTAGTGTAAAACACTAAGTCTCACCCACCATCTCTAAGAAATAAATCTTGACAAATTCAAGATGAACACTTCATGCTATATATGTTGGAAGGTCAAGGGAAAATCTAGGGTTGAACCTAGGTTTATTATTATTATTATTATTATTATTATTATTATTAAATCTTGACAAATTCAAGATGAACCCTTCATGCAATATATATTGGAAGGTCAAGGGAAAACCTAGGGTTGAACCTAGCATTGGTTTATTATTCTTGTAGTTTTTTTTTTTGGAGGAAAACTTGATAGATGATTTTATAAAAACAATTTCAGAAAAAACTTCAATTAAAAGCATTTCGACTAAAAGTACTATCAAATGCATTCTTATAGTATGTTTGATAGTGATTTTACAAAGTGTTTTTAATATTTTTAATATATAAAAAGATAAAGATTTTTAAATATTAAAAATATTAAAAATATTTTTTAAAATCACTGTCCAACACACTCTTAATTTAATTTAGACATTACTTAAAATGCTTCAATTTATAAGAACAACTTGTGGGGTTATTTAGAAGTTAAAAAAATGATCAAACTAAGCATGTTGTAATTTCAAAATAATTCTTAAAACTTGGTAAAAGTCTAGGACCCCCCTTTTGATATGTATTAAAGACCTCTGAGAAAGACCTTTGGACTGCCAAAAGAGCATAAAAGTGTATGGTACGGTAGATTGGGTTGATCATGTAGTTGACCATGTGCCTTATTCTCACTTGAATATCATAAATCATAGAAAATGCTATTATATACCACATGGTCTACATGATGATACATGTAATCAATTATATAATCTATTGAATTGATAGTTTTGTCTCAAATGGGTGCTATATAATACTTTAAACGTTCACCCTCTATGTACTATTCTAAATGTTTACTTTTTAAAATACATTATTATTACATTTGATTTACAAGATTTGATTTAATATGATAAGATAAGATAAGATAAGATAAATAAGATAATATATATATATTATATTAAATATTATCTAATTTTAAATAAAAAATACATATCGTTGTATATGATTTTCAATGAAATATAATTTTCATTGAGATGTGATATATTTTCACTAAATATAGGATAAGATTAGTAATAAGATAATTTATCATATCTTATTACCAGCCAAATATAGGATATGATATACTATTTTCTCTTTGTATGTTTAGTTCTTGAAAAATATGAGAGAAAATGCAAAAGAAAGAAAAGTAGAGATACAAGTATAAGAAAAGAAAAAATTGAAGAATAAAAATATAAATTTAAAATCAATTAATTATTTTTATATTCTTCTATGTAAAATTAAATAATTTAAAAATATATAAATTTTTAACTAATTTTAATTATATATATTATTTATTTTTCATGTTAAAATCAAACATAAAAAAAAAATCTTAGAATATTTTTTCTTTCTTTAATACTTTCTTGAAACCAAACATTGCATAAATATCCTAATCAATAGTGATATCTACAATGGATAAACCAAATTTAAAATAAATATAATTAATGACTAGTTTAGCTTTAAAAATAATAAAAATTGGGCCTTTATTAAGCTCATTTGCATCTAACCTAATAATTACAAAATCATATTTACTCAATTGGCCAAGCTTTCTTTGAAGCTTTAGATGCAATTGGATCCTTACACTTTGCTAATCCAAATCCATTCATAAAACCTCCTATCTTCAACCTTGTACTGTTACGAGATTGTGTAAGTGGTAGTGAGAATAACAATTAAAAAAAATATTGTAAAAACTCATTACAACCTAAGAAGATTAAGAAGACTTTTAGACCTAATCTGTAGACTATATGCATTCTCTCCATTTTTTTAGCCTATGTTCAGTTTTCGAAAAGTTTGAGAGAAAATATGAGAGACAAAAATTAGAGATTGAAAAGTAGAATTTAGACCTAATGTGTAGACTATTTGCATTTTCTCCATTTTTTTTAGTTGATGTTTGGTTTCAGAAAGTTAAAGAAAATGTGGGGAGAAAAAAATAAAAAAGAAAAATAAAAGAAAAGAAGTGAAAGAAAATTAAAAATAAATTAAAAATCAAAAAATTAATTTTATATAATATTTCAAACTTATTTTATTTATTTAACTCTATATAAAATTAAATATATATATATATATATAAATATATATAATATATATATATATATAAATTTTAATTATATTTGATTTCTTCATATTTTTCTTTTTTAGTACTTTTCAAAAACTAAATATATTTTTAATATTTTATAGTAATTTTATTTCTTAATTTACCCCATATTACTTCCTTTGAATTGAGATTTAAAAGAAAAAGGCCAAGAAATTTACCGACACCAAATTCATAGTTCTTCTCTCTATGGTGGTTTTCCCTATCTCTACTTAAATTGACTTTATATCATAAAATTTTAAATACTAAAATAAGTTATAAAATGATTAAAAAAAGACGTTCCACATGGCCTCACACGTGACATTTTTTGTATAATATTTTTATTCCATGCCATGACAAATACAATAATTTGAACACATATTATTATTTTATTTATTTACAAACAAGATCAGAAAAATAAAATACATGCAGAAGAGAATATTCCATTCAACATATTATAAAATTCACATCATATGCTAACATACAATTAATTAATTAATTGTCTTTATTAGATATAAAAATTGGTTAAGTTAGAAAAATGTCATAATCATTATTTTAATTTTTCATTGAAGAAATAAATAATTATTATTATTTGGTATAAAAATTTATGCTCGATTCGAATTGATCAATAAAAATACAAAACAACCCTTCATGAATTAGATCGACATTTGTTTAAGAAGATATATGTCGATTAATAATTTAATCTTTTAATTGAAAAAAAAAAATCTAACTTATGGTGGTATTTGATTTTTTGACTTAATTCTAAAAAGAACTTAAAACTAAATAGTATTAAGTATTAAGTTATTTATTTTTTAATATTTTATTTCTATTAATAATTAAAAATAAAGAAAAACCAATATATTATTTTTACATTCAAAAAAAAAAAAAATTATTCAATAAAAAATTTAAGAAATAAGTAATAAGTCAACAGAAAGTGAGAAAAAAAAAACAATTTGAAATCTAAAAACAAATTTAGTAAAAAGTTAAAAAAACAAACACCATAGAAAATGAAATTGGAAAATTGGAATATAGTAGGATTGTCTATGTTACCATTTTTATTATTATTATTATTTTATTTTTATTTCATAAGACTAAGAATAAAAATATTGATTTAAGAAAATCTCATCAAGAGGAAATTAATTTTTCTTTCAATTATGATCCTTTTCATCTGAAAATAAAATATCCATAGATAATTCGACTTCATTTAAATAAATTTTTTTCTTCTTAAAAGAGGAAAAAAAAAAGATTTATGTTATTTGAATTTGAAAGAAATTTTTAAATGACAAAATGGATTATCCCAACAAAGTCTCCTTCTAAGTATAGGAAAAAAGTCCTTCCATGTATGGTAAAAAAGAAGATATCCTACTCTCCTTTCAAGGTGACAATATATGACAAAATTCACAAATCTCCCATTTGGAAAGATGTCACGATATTTATTTCTTTTGTTTTTATTTTTTTATATTTAATTAATATAATATTGAATTTTTTGAAATATCAAATAATAATAATAATTTTTTAATACTTATTCAATTTATTACAAAATTGAACTTATTTCATATTAAAATTGAATTTTTAATGGTTAAAACACGAGTTTTCTTGGATCAATTAAAAAAGAATAGATAAATTTATATATCTTCTGGATATTTAATTTATAAATAATTCTATAATTATTTTTTATAAAAATTTACTTATTTTAAAAATTAATTTATATATATATATATATCTTGACCATGGGAAATTAAAAAGAAAAAGGAAAAAAGAAACAGGGATAGAGGCATAAAGGTGCATATATTAAAGAATTAAATAATCCTACAAGTTGAAGTCCTTTTCAAACATGATCATTTCATATTTGAAATTGAGGAGAATGGAAAACGATCACGCTTTGGTTCTTTTTAGATAAAATTTAGAGTGCACCCACCAGCAAAATTAGGACTGAGTGAAATTTTACTGTATGAGTATATGAAAAAGAATGAACTAAACAAAAAAGAAATAAAAATAAAATAAAATTGAAATGAGTTCATTGAGGCAAACAATTTTTTATTTATATTTCTATTAAGTGCATTTTTATACTAAATTATTAGAGTTGAGTTTGGGTGTCTAAGTTGACGAACCAGACCCCATACAATAAAATGAGAAATAGGAGAACAATTTCTAGGATCATTCTTAAAATTGCCTTGAAACTGTTACTATTGTTAGTCATGTTAGACACAAGAGGTTTCATGCCTATAAATGTGGAAAAATGCTCTAATAGTTTGTCTAGCTCTCTAACTTGCTAGGCATGCCTGTTGAAACGGCTAGACGCGGTTGTGTGCTTGGGCCTCGTATGCTGGAAGGGGATGTCTCGTAGATTTCATTGTCGAACCATTGACAGACATAGGTAGTGTTTGTTTTTTTACTTAATTCTAAATAGAACTTAAATGCTTAATAGTGTTAAATATTAGGTTATTTGTTTTTATAGTATTTTATTTTTATTAAGTATTAAAAAATAAAGAAAAATTAATATATTATTTTTTCTATTTAAAAAAAGTTACATATTTTGATTTTTTATATTTAATAAAAAGTTTATAATAAAATCATGAAAAGGTAAAAAAACAAATAATCTAAATTCTAAAAATAAATTATTTTTAGTAAAGAACAAAAAGAAAAACAAACACCATCATAGTTTAGTACTAAAGAACAATTGTAGATTCTCTATTGAGACGGAGTTTTCAGAATATCAGAAGTTGGGATAGGGCTAACAACTATATAATCATAAAAAAAATATCTCTCCTTTACTTTCTTTTCAAGAAAAGTTTGAAAGAAAACACTTTTACAAGAAAATCATTTTTATTGAATTTCTTTTATTTTTATTTTTACATGAAAAGAGGTTAAGATATTTGAACGGTAGAAAATAATAATTTTTATATTTGTAGTTCTATTCGCAATTTAAGGTAAAAAAAAATTGTCAATAAAATGCCCAATCAAGATTGTTTAGGTGTTTCAAAAGTCACTCAAAAAGTATTATTTTACATCATAAATAAAAAAATATGGAAGTATGAATTCTGGAAACATGGATCACGCCCCATTAGAAACTAGAAAGGAGGGAGTTGGTGGCGCATTTTTTCCTCGAAGAGAGAATAAGTGACTGGTCAATTAGGCCATGTATAAGTACACGAAGAAAATAAGGAATAGGGATTCTGAATCTGACATATTTTCCATAGAAAGGTTATGCAGAAGATGATTATTGTAGGGAAAATAAACTTTCCTCATTTTTAATGGTTGGTGCAGTGAGGAAAAAATGAAGACTTAAAGAATTTTTCCTCTGTTTGGAAGGTTGGTACAGTGAGAAAAAAAAGACTTGAAAAGGGCTTGATGAGGATTTTATACCATGGTGGAGGACATCACCCTATTGAAAAAAGAAAGGAAAATAAATGATTGGCCAAATCAAAAGGCCTTTTTGACCAATGAAAAATGAATCCATAAATTTCCAAGTCTTCTCAGAAAGGTTGTAAGGTCTTTATGGAATTATAAATTGCCCAAAAAGCTGTCTGAAAAAAAGAAAAAAAAAAAAAGACTAGAGAAAAAGTAGTATGAACACTAATAGCTGTCATTGGTTCCAAAGCCAGAGGCATCAAATTTGCTTAAAAAAAACCAAAGTAAAATAAATAAATAAATAAGAGAAAAAAATTCATTATAATTCTTACAAGGTAGGATATTTATAGAGTATTCTTATCAACTATATAATTTTGGGATGATTGTATTTTTTATCTAGTTGAACCCTAAAATTAAGCTTTGATCTATATAAGTTTACTATTTAAATCCAAGACCTAAAAAAAGTGTGGAAATTGAGAATAAAGATGTGAATTTTTTATCTTTCCAAAAATGACTTTTATTGACTATGAAAAAAATAGAAAAACATTAATTTAAATTTTATTCCTTTTGTAACCTTAATAAATTTTAATTTAATTTAATGATTTGGAAAAAAAATACACACTTTTACAAAAAAATAAAAATAAATTATTATTATTATTATTTAAAAATCAAACATATTAGAAAATATATATTTTTTAAATTATGTATATAAAAAATAACTAAAAATATATTAAAATTATTTTTTTTAAATGATATATTTTCAGAATATATATTTTTTTAAAAAATAGTTTTCTAAAAATAATAAATTTTCATAATAATTATTAGAAAAATTAAAATAAAAAAGTTTGTCAAACATTGTGGTAGAAAATACTCAAAATAATTTTGAAAGGTATATTGATCTCTTCACATTTTATATCCTTCCCATCAATTATACAACTTTCGTGAACTAAATTTTAATTTTTGGGTCCAGTTGAGTCCAAAACACAATTGTTCCAATAATTTTACGAGAAAATAACAATATATAAAATACTTTATACATTATTATTTCACCAAAAATATTGGAAACTCACGTAATATCAATAATTAAATTTTATGAAAGAGTATTGAAAACATTAGATGATTTTTTTTTTTTTTTTTTTTAAAATGTTTGAAATTTAAACAAATATGTTTAAGACAGTTTTTGGATTTTTTTTTAAAATCTAAAGCGGTTCGAGTATTGTCTTCTCCTATCTTGCCTCGGCAATAATAATAATAAAAACAATAATAATAAATACTTTTCAATAAAACAATTATAAAAATATAATAATTTAATTATTTATTAAATATATTTATTTTAATATAATTAAAATAATTTAAAAAAAGTTAAAAAAAAATCTCATATCGCCCTACGCTATCCCACCTTGTTTAATTTTTTTTAATAGGACGAGTATAATAATTATTTTAAATAAACATGACAGAATTGGGATGGAGATGGCTCATCCCGAACCCACCTTATTTCTATCTCTAATTAGATGAAGAAATACAAAAACAAAAAGTGGTTAAAATATTTTATAAATAATTATGTAATTTGTACCATAATCGAACAAGTCATTAGAAAAACATTGAAGTAAAAGTAAGAACCCTCAACATTTATTTTGCCTACAAAGGAATAAACAATGTTATTATAATTGCAACCACAAATACTTGGATTGATATATATATATATATATCCTAGACAAGGTGGGATTGAACCAGGGTTGTTCAAACTTGAATTAAAAACGTGGGAATGATCTCTTATTTTTAAATATTAGACAAGGTGGGATTGGACCAGGGTTGTTCAAACTTGAGTTATTGTAGTTTAATTTGGGAAGCCATTAAAATTAGGAGGTACTGCAACATGAACAATGTGTGAGAAATTGAAAAACAAAATATTTTGGTTGTATATTTATGAAAGCAATGCACATGCACACATGGGATAATGTTTTAGTTTTCTTGTTCTTTGTGATCATTCCAAAGGAATTATTTCTTTTACTTGTTTTGGGGTTGGTGTATTTTTCTTTATCAATGTTTGTGCTGCATATGGCTTCTTAGAAAAGAGGTTTATCATCTGCCACTGAGTTTGGTGTAACGAGTGATATATATGTTGGTCAAATCACGTTTTTGTTACTATTTTTTTTTTACAGGTGTTGATGATTGAATGCCAAATAAAATTTTCCATTTAATAAGTAGAAATTTCTCTTTCTCTTTATTGTTTTAATTTAATCACAACTTATCATGTAAGTAGGCAGTATAAGTGATGTTTAATTAAAATGGTGATACATATAGCAATATTCACAATTGAAATATTTAGTTAAAAGGGATGAAATAAACCTCAAATTAACCCTTCTTATATTTTTATTTTCTTGAAAAGTAACTCATTTTTATATATATATAAATGTCTTTTACCATTTCAAATATTTATAGTTATATTTTAAAAGAAAAGGTTATTTTTACAATAAAATAATGAGGACATTTTTATCTAAATGAAGTAAAAAAAAAAAGGGTAGAAGGTCAAATTCAAAATTTGGATTTTTAGAAACCCTTTTAATCAAATAACTCTTCACATTTTATACTATGAATAAAAAGGTTTTTATAGATAAATAGAAAATTAGAGTAAATTAAAAAGAAAACGGTGCAACCCTAATGCACCAAAAGTATATAAAAATGGAAGAAGATTATTAAAAAACAAAAAACCAAAAAATAAAAAATAAAAATAAAAAAAAAATAAAAAATTAGTGTTTATTGTTTAAACTTTAGCGAAACCTTCATTATTTTTTATTCTAGGAAAGTACTAAGGAGAGAAAAAAAATTATTAAGAAAAATTCTCACATTTATTTTACTATGATAAATATGAAAAAGAAAACAATATGATTTAAATTAGTTAGAAGTTTATGTATTTTTAAATTATTTAATATAAAACAAGAATTAAAATAAGTGAAGTGGGTTTAAAATAAGAATCATAATAAATTATATAGGATAAATTTCACTCACCTCCATGAGGTTTGGATTAAATACACTTACTAATCATGAGTTTGAAATTTCATTAAATATTTTTTTATTTTGAATTAAAAGGGAGATAAGCAAAAATAATAAATGAGAATGATAGGGGAAGCATTTGATAAAATTTAAACTAATGATTACTATATTTATTTAACCTAAATCTCACGGGAGGTAGGTGAATTAACCCTATAATTATTATCATGTTTATTTTTAATATTTGGCTGCTACAACAACAATGTTTAGGATATAATTAATTGTATCATCACTCATAAGTTTAGACATAAAAATATGGAAAATATGGACTATTAACACTTCTTAAAATGTGTCTATTTTTGTTAGGACAATTAATTTGTTTTAATCGTTCAGTCTACAACCACACTTCTTTTGCCAATTTGTTGGTAATCTCACTACTTTATTTCAATTACTGCACCTCATCCACTATGGTTGTTGCAATCCACTAGTTCACCAAAGTTGTAATTTACCACCTTACTACAAGTATTTGTTGTTGTTAGGATAGAACCCTTAAAAACATAATATGATTAACAATAAATGGTTTTATTATTTATAACATGATTCTAGTTTGTCATTTTTCTATCCTATTCATGTGTTATCTTTTTTGAACAATTAAGCCTTGCATCACTTGCATCGTACATGACTTAGGTGTATTAGTAGTTGCATGGAAGATCCAAGTCATGGGTTCTTTACAAGTAAATAAGTTGTTTATAGTTGATTCATGTCTTAGGCAAGCATTTGAGGTTGTAGTGTGCTTCCTAATTGTAGGGATGACTTGTCTTGGTCATCGAGATGAGATTCCCATGGTGAATATACTAGTGTGTATGATTGCATATTAGACAAAACCAATGGTGAATCATAATATTGGCCATAGGTACTCATAACTTTATCAAGTTATTATATTGTCTTAGCTCTTAATCTTAAGAGAATACTGAGCTAGTACTAAGGTCTTTAGTGGATTTGACCTATAGTGAGACCTTGAGGTGGTTATATATTCTCTATGGATTAAGTTAATATTGATTGAGATAGGTAGCAACAAGTATTCTCAAGATTTGCACCATAGTATCTCATAAATTTGAGACAATGTGTCTCATTGGGTGATCTTAAAGACATATGATCAAGAAAACTATGGTTTTAGTATTTCCTTCGATGAAATTTGACATATGCTTTTGGAAAGGTAGTGTATGTCATTTCATCACATAATAAAAGGATTTAAGACTTGAGATTTATAGAGGTAATCTTAAAAGGTTGACAACATTCACCTCATTAGATTTTAGACATCCATTTTTGGGAAGCTTACATACAATGATTGGTAGGTCATGGACTAGATGCTATAGTACCTCAAGTTAATTTCATAATATATTGGGGTGCAATTGAGTCTCTGTGGTTGATTAGAGCCAAAATATGTGCTCTAATGACACATATTCAATATGATTTGTGCATTAAAGGACACTCAAATCACCAAACTTGACCTAAATTTAAGTTAAGGCCTTAGCCATGAGTTTAACTTGTATTTTGGAGATTTATCTCAGGTTCAAGGGAAGAAAAGGGTGCAGTTGAATCACTTTAGATTTTAAAATATCAAGAAAGGGTTAAATGAGGAAACAAATGAGTCAAGACTCATGGACCATGAGAAAAGGTAAGATGAGGATATCATGAGCTTGGAAGATAAGAAATGACCATTATGGAGTAAGAAAGAAGGCAAGAAAACATGGGAAATGAGGCATGAAACAAGATTTTGCATGAAAATTTAGAACTCAAAAATCTAATGGCAACATATACTCTAACTGTGAGGATAAATTTAGAGTACTTTCTAGAGTCCATTTTATACATACTATATACAATTTTGAAGTTCAGGAAGTTACAAGTCCAACACTTTAAACGGCGTACAAATCGAAGTTGAAATGAAGAAGTTATGACCATTTAAAGATAACTGTGCAAAGCTAAAAGACCATTTCAAAATGATTTCAAAATTCAACTTATGAATTTGAAATCCAATTTGAAATAACCCAATTTCGAATTCACACATTGCTACATTGATAGTTCGCCTCCTCTACTTTGGGAATTGCATCTTGGGCACTTCATCCACCTTAAGTGGGCCTCACACAATTATAAATCACTATTTTATTATAATTTTAGTCATTTTAGGTAATTATTTGTAAAATAAGTGGCCAATAAGAACATGCCACATGTTAGGTTTTTTTGGTGGAAATTATAAAAACTCAATATTTAGGTTTTCTTGGGAGTTCTTGATTTATTTAGGAGTAGGGATCACTTAACGATTCTTGGGGGGAGAGAAGAAGGCCTTGAAGGTTTTTCTTGGATTGTTTTCTTTCTTCTTTTTATTATTGTTTTTAATTTCTTTGAAATCAAGAATGATTCTTTCTTATTCTTTTAAGACCTATGTATGTGAGGACATGCCCATAAGAGGCTAAAAAGTCATCTTGGGTGAAACATGAAAACCTAGGGTTAGATCCAAAGGGAAACAAGGGGTGAAATCAGATTAATAATGGAATGAATGAAAGGTTAGGGTGCTAGTATTGAGATCAAAATACCCTCTAAAGTTGGTTTGACTTAAGAGATGGTACAATCACATATTCCTTAATACTAGGGATTCTTGGTAATTCTTGACCTCTAGTTATCAAAGGTTTTGTCATTGTTATATTCCCTAAGGCAAATCTACACAGAGTGGTAAAAGCTTAAAAACCTTAAAAACCTTAAACCTTAAACCTAAACCTAGATTTCATGTCCATTCATCTATTAGGTAATTCAATGGAATAAAATATTAAAAATTAGGATACGAATCAACTCTGAGGTGTGGAACTCAGGTTGATCTTGTTAGACCATACATTTTGATTACCTTAAGACTATTAAATTATATACCCTTGTTTCACCTAAAGGTTTATACTTGAAGTTGGATTGTGGACCCCTATTCTTGATTAATTGAAATTAAAAATCAATAATTACTCTGTAATTTAAATAGGTTTATTTAGGAAATTTTCATCCATATTTTATTCTAATTTATTTGAATTAGATATTTTTTACCTTTAGTAAATAATTAATCCTTTGAATTTATAAACAAATAAACATATTATAGCTAATCTCATAGGACAACAATCCGAAATACTACAAAGTCATGGTAACTCTATCTCTAGTTTTTTTTGCTAGAGTTATCGTTTATTTATGCTTTAGTATTTTATTTACAATAGAGATTTATGGTCAATAGTGGGATATTGAGTCAACTTTACAATTGAATTTTGAGGGGGTCAGTATTTTCATATGAGTCCTAGTGGTCCCCTCTCAAGCTCATGTTTCTTGATGGTACATTATTTAAGGGATGGTAGGCTTATAGTTCATGTGTTCATAAAAGCATTTGGTAAATATGAAAAGTTGCACAAGAGCTTATGAATGACCTTTTTAGATTGAGCTAATTAATTAATTGGAGCCTAATAGATTTAATTAATTAATTAATTAGGACTTAGTAGGTTAGATTTAGTGATCCAAGCTCAAGATGAGCTCAAGTCACTTAGATCAACAAGGAAGCCTATATAAACTCCCGTCAGGGGTTTAGGGCTTATACATTTTTAGTTATTCAGTCTTTTAGAAAGAAAATGTTGTGACTTGAATTTGATTAAGGGTTAAATAAAGTTTGCATAATTCCTTGATGAGGATTAATAACTTGGTTAGTAAATTGATTGTTGAATAAATTAAACGAGTTGGTTAGTTTGTTAAGCTAATCAAAAGATGATTAACAGTAAGTAGTTGTTCTCTGAAAATTTTCATGGTAGTGGTGACCTTATAGCTTAGTCAATAGCTTGTTTGAATGGGTGGTTCAAAATTCAGCAACTACTAACTAATGTTGTAGGTTTTGGAAGAAAACGTACAAGGAAGGCATATGGTGTATGTATGTTGATTGTTGTTATTAAGTTGTATTTGATGAATTGTTTATTTGAGATGCATTAAACATGTTAAATATGCATCCTATAACCATTGGACAAAATTGAATTCTTCCTTATTGAGTTGTGGCTCATCCCTTTTATAATGTGGTTTTCCATAAACTAAGCTACAAGGGAGCATGTTGAAGAAAGGAGTTGAGGTTATGCTTCAATTAAGGATGAGAGAGGTTGTGTTATTGATGTATAGTAGTTTGATGATGGAAGAGTTTTGTAATAACAATAAGTAGGAAATATTAGCGTTTGCATTTGCAATATGTAAAGAACACTTCAATGAATGTACAATGTTTAATGGAATGAATAAAATTACAAGTTTAAGTATTTTTGGTATTAAGATGTTTTGACTACTTTTGGGTATGTTCATTAGTTAAATTTATGGATGTAATTCACTTGTGATACAATAAGAAGGCATTTAATGGTGTTAAGGGTTCTTTACTAGAGTAAAAACTAAGTTTCATAATTGAAAAGCATAAAGTTGAAAACAAGGGGAAAAATAGCTAGTTTAGGTAAGCTTGGGCATGGATGCGCAATCTAAAGGAGTGCAAAGGTTTTTTACTTTAGAGGTTGAAAAAAATGTTTTCTTTAAGTCGAAGTACGTTAGAGAGATGCACAACATTACTTGGAGGTGTGTTATGATTAAAGTGTACATTTTGAGGTTTATTTAGAGGTCTGCTATTGACTTTGAGTACACAAAAGAGGTGTGCAATTTGATTTTAAGGTGCAATATGTTGAGAGGTGCACTATTTAAGTTAAGTTGAAGGTGTGCTATTTAAGTTACAAGTGCACATGAGAGGTGCACTATTTAATTTAAAGAGATGCGCTATCTTAATTTGGAAAAATGCACTATTGCACTTTGAGTACATTGTTGGAGATGGTGCATAATTTGGAGTTTTAGTATTATATTGTCATTTATATTTCCATTTACTCAAACTTTAATTACAATGTAAATAATGAAATGCCCCTCGTTTGAATCCAATAAAAATACTTTTAGTATTTAATTCTACGTAAATCAAAATCTTAATTTCCAATTTTAGTTATAAATTGATAGATTTCATTGAATTTCTTTTAAAAAAGTTTGCCTAGCTAAAATTTCCAAGGATAAAAAAATATAGAAAAAATATTTTGAGTAACAACATGAAAATTTGTTTCCTAGCTACATTTTATGTTAAATTTTCAAACTTTTAAAAACAATTTGTTTTTTCATACTTCGTGAAATTTCTAAACAGTTAACACAACATATAGAGTATATCAAAAAAATTCTTAATCCATTGCACCATATTATCTAAACTTTTAAAAGTTTGGAAATTATAAAATAAAATGTTATGTTGTTATTATTTAGAAATATTATTTAATAGTGATGAAATGATTATTATTTGTATATCAAAATTAGAATCTCTCAATATGATAAAAAAATGATTAACACACTATATTACAAATATTCTATTATTATCCTTTAATTCACATTTCAAATTCTAGAATTATGAGTTAACTTTTTTATATTATAATTAAGCCATAGTTTTAGAATTTGAGTTTGAAAAAGAGGAACCTTAACCTCCATCCCCATAGAGAAGAGTTCATCATCCTCATATGTGACAATGCAAAAAAAAGAGCAATTAGGTGAAAGATCTCTTACTTTTCTTGATTTGCATCATCTTTTCATCAATATGGAAACATTTGGGTTGTAGATATTACTTATATTCTCATATATCTATGTTTTAAATACTTATATGCTTTTGTTACTTATATATAGAGAAGCCTAGGATGGTTTTTGCATGCATCCTAATGTTGTAGGGCTTGGGATGGTTTACTTAACCATTCCTATAGCTACAACCCATTATTGTTGCTTCTTCCCTTAACATCTTTTAGAGGAACATTCTAAAATCTATAGCCCTTGGTGATTGGCTACAATCCTATTCCATTCTATTTTGAGTTGTATTATACTTTGTATAACAAATGAATATATCTTAGATGGATTTTTTGGTTGTTGAATCCTAGAGGTTGGACGTTGGTTCGTTATTGTATTGAGATTGATCTTTAAGGAAAACATATATATTTTAAGGACAGTGTTTTGTCATATCTCAACCATTCTAATATGATAAGTGCCTAAACACAATTCTATTTTCTTCCTGTTATTGGTTTTGAACTTAGATTAGTTTCTGTGATTTTACCTACCTACTATAATTTTTGTTTTCCAACACCAAGTTGTTATTTTTCGCATTCCCTTCATTTACATTTGCTTTATTTGATCATTCCCTTAGTATAATTTTCATCAATATATAATTTTTAATTTTTCATTTATTACCTTTATAATTTTAAAATAAAAATAAATTTAATAGCACTTATAACTTGTTTATATGTACTAAAAATATGAGTAGTTTAATGTTGGGATAAGTAGGCTTAACCCTTGAGATATGGCCTAATTATACATAGACTTCAAAAGTTTTGAAATTCATTGGCTAGTGCTCTTCTAGATTTGTTCAATGCATGAAAGTTCTTTTTCTACTTGATGGATAATAATTTTATCCCTAACATTTTTATAATTCTTGTACAAAAATAAAAAATAAAAAATAAAAAATTGGTTAGAGAATATGAATGTTGTTTACTTGAGATTGTAAATTTAATTTTTTTTTTTTTATTGAAAATGACTTTAAAATGTTTTCCTTTTGAAAAATTAGAAACTAATAATTTATTTATTTGTTTTTTATGTTTCATTTTCTTTTTATTAGTAAGAAAGTTTATAACATAACAGGTAAATAAATAATTTTAAAATTATTTTATTATTACACTTTAATTAAAGAATTAAATATTGAGTTGTTGGATTTGAAACAAATAATAATTTTATATAAATTAAATAAACATTAAAAGAAAAAAATTGTTTCATTTAATTTGAAAATTTTGGTTAAAAAATTAATTGGAAAGAGTTAGTTTTTATATTGTTAATTAAAAAAGGAATGAAGGTTTTATTTATTTATTTTTATTTTTAATGTAGGAATACAAAATCAAAATTTAGGATAAAAATAATTTTTATAATAAATTAAATAAGGATTAAAAGAGAAAAAAAAATTTCACTTGATTTTGCTTCTTTTTTTTTTGGTTAAAATAATTAAAAATGGTTGATTTTAATATTATTATTATTATTAATTGTTACACAATAACGAGAATAGACAATCAAAATAGAAAAATAAGAACACACAAATTTATCAATTAATGAATATTTATTAATTTAGAGAGAGCATTATATTTTTATTATATAGAATTTATATATGTGTAATTCATAAATCCAAAGTCAATGGATGTGGTCTAAAGTTAATATATAGAAGCTTAAGAGACTCTAAAAGAGAAGAATGGTTATTAATGGTAGAAGATAGAAAAACTCGTAAAAGGAAAAAAAAAATGTGACACCAACACTTAATGTCTTAAAAAATAAAGATATTTCAAGTATCCCGATGGTTTCAAGAAAGATTTGAATTGAGAACTTTCACATAGTAGATTTTAAATAAGTAGTGAAAATAATTTTATAATTAAGAAAAACAATATGTAGGAAATAGAAAGTAAAAATAATAGCAAATAGGTTTACAATCAATGATTTCAATAAAATTTATCTTTTATTGAATTTCTTTGATATTATTTATTTTTTATATAGAAAATTAGGAATTTTAACCTACACAAGTTTTAAATACTTCTTACCATACTATATTTTCTTTGTATTCTTCATGTTAAATTAAATAAAAAAATATTAATAAAATTTTTTTTCCTTCATAAGAAGGATTTCTCTACATAAAAAAGACAAATTATGAAGAATCAAACAAGTAATTATAGAACAAAAACAATTATAAAAACCTAACTCTTATAAATAAATAAATAAACCATTCTCTTAATAAAAATAGATTCCAAATCCTAAGAAAAACCAAACTAAAATATTAATAAAATGATTCTAATAAATTAAGGAAACATAATCTTGATTAAATTAGGACTCCTATATTGCTTCTCTTAAACCAAGATCTTCAATTTCATCATACATATTATCTACTTCAACATGAGCCATGTGTCCACCTTGTTCGACTTCGTAAAAATGTCTCAATTTGATTTTCAAAAGAACAAAATTCAAGTATAATTTATTTATCTTTCAATAACTCATGAATAGTGAAATTTGATGTCAATGTGTTTACTTCTACAAAAGTTGGATTCTTAGTCAATTTGTTGGTTTATTGACAAAGCAATCACACTTGGTGTTTCTTTACATCACTTATTATTTCTTGGATGATCAAGAAATGTCACCTATTGTTTCTCCACACCACTAGTAGCTGCAATATACTTAACTTTTGCTATTGACAAAGCAATCACTCATTGTTTCTTAAAAGACCAAGAAAAACTCATAACCAAGATTACATGCATAATTCAAAGTACTTTTTGCTTCTCTATGTCACCTACTTAATCTCTAACAAGCTCAATTTTATTAGCATATGCATAAAAAATACAATCAATTGACATACCTTTTAGGTATCATAGGATATACTTTTGTAGACCCACATTTTCACATGCATTCTCACTTAACGACGAGACTCTTTTTTATTGTAAAAAACTAAATTTGAAAAGTTAGGAGCACTACTTATTTTTGTTTAATTTTAGAAGAAAATAAATAAATAAATAAACCCTAAAGAGACTCATTTTTTTTTTTAAAGAAAAGCATGTCTGCGAGAAATCAAGTTTAATTAAGTTCACGGGTTGAGTTATTTATTAGAAAGGTACCATGAGGTAGTACCATTCTAGGTGATAAAGAGGTTCTATTAAATAAGTGGAGGAAACTATGACAATTAACTAATAGATCATAAATACTAAGACACAACAAGAAAAGAAATATACTACAAAGCATAATGATAAAGGATAAGAAAATGATGATTAATATACAGGCTATATATATTGAAAAATCATAAGATCAAAACCAAACAAATAAAGATCACTCAAAAGCACAACATGCTTAGAAAAAGAATCAAACAATCAAAGGGAGAAAGGAATGTACCTTAATAATGCTCAAAATATTAAATAAGAAAGAATGAGTTAATTTACAAATAAAAGAAGAGATCTGTCATCAAATCAAGGATCACCCAGTATAGACAAAATATCTATGATTCAAAATAAAGATCAAAAGTAGTTAAGCTAGCATCAAATGGGATTTATTCAACAAAATATGCAAAGGGTGCAAAAGAGGACAACATATATGCATTTACAAAATAAATTCATTTCAAAGAGTTAAAGGGTGGTCATGCTTTAGGTGAGAGATTATTTATCATGCACAATATGTATATTACACAACAAAGAGCCAAGAAAAGTCTAAATGAGAGTGACTGAACAAAACATGCAAAAGGGTACAAAATAGGTTAACATGTAAGTGTGTGAAAGATGAATTTATTTTACAAGGTTAGAAGTGAGATAAAAATCAAGAAAAAAAATCTCTAACATATACAAGATATCTAAAATGCTTTTCAAGAATTCAAAGAAGCCCAACTAAACATCAAATGGTACAAGTTTAAATAAACGTTCCATAACTTAAAAACAAAACAAAATAAAAGCACACAAAAGATTGATTTATTCCATAGACATAACAAAGGACTTTTCAACAAGGCCAAAACTCCATAAGATAATTGAGATGTCTAGATTAAAGTTCAAACCTAAAAAATAATTAAAAACAAAAGAATTGGGACTGATTTATAAAAGCATTTTATTGCTAAAAAAATAGAGCCTCAAGCAAGCACTTGTGAAAACCATATTATTTAACAATCTTGGAAATGAGTTTTTCAACAAGGCAAAAAAATTTCGACAAATTCAAGTTGTTTAAAATACATTTCAATTTTCAAAAATATTTTAAAACATGTCAAATAATCTAGATTTATAAAAACATTTTGGGACTCACAAACAAGGCAACAAGTAGTCAACACTTGGCAATTAAGATATGTGGTATTTGACACTAGCCCAAAATATTTTGCATAGACAATCCAACATTCCAACCCTCCAATGAGCATGGCAAGAGGCTTATGAGGGCTAGGAATAATCTGATTCATTTCAAATTGTAAGGATAATCTATATTTCTAAATAAATAAAAATAAAAATCAAATGTAAAAAGAAAATGAGTGATGTTGGCTAAGGATATGGGAAATAGTTCAACTAAAAGGCTCCCATGCATTCTCAACCCTTAAATAAACATGGAATTAATTTTACAAGAGGCATGAAATGCTTAAATACACCTAGATTTGGAAAAGTGTCTAAAAGGCACATAAAAGCATTCATAGAAAAACATTGTCTCATATGGATTCAAGCTATGTGGTAATCATTAATCACCATAAATTAGTCATGGATTTGGCCACTAATGATCATGAAAAGATATTTACAAGGGTTAAAAAATGACACAAAAATCAATTTCAAAAAACTTTGAAAAATCACAAAAGATTGAGAACAATTAGTTATATTTTCAAGCAAGATGGTAAGACTAAAGTTCTTGGCTAGGGACCTAACCTATGGCCACCATAGTGAGCTTGAAATTCAATAAAAAAAATGTTGAAAATAAAAGTTAACTATTAGTTTTGAAAAGAAAGAAAGAAAGAAATTTTAGAAGAGGGCTTTAATTATAGACACTCATTATCGAGGAATCGTCATTGAGTGGTGCTTTGGAGGGTTAAAAGCTTGATTCTCAATTTTAAAGCGAATGACTCCATATAGTTTGTCTACTTAGAGATATATTGTCATTGCTTATTATGCAATTCATAACTTTACAAGTATGCATGACCACAAAGATCCAATATTTGAAGAGTATATAATTGATGTTCCTCATTTACCATCTAGTAGCACATGAATTAAGGAAAATGTAATTGAGAATGTTGTGGAGATAAGTATCACTCAAACTCAATTGCATTATATGGCTTGTGTTTGTGACGAGTCAAGAGATATGGATGTTAATTGAACAACAATAGACAATTTGTTGAACTTTGTATTCTTAACTTTTATTGCATTTAGAATTATCATTTATAGATAATTTAGAGTTAACTTGTGAAAGGACTTTCCATTTTTATTTTTTATTTTTATTTATTTTTATTTTTAGGTTTTGTTATAGGTCTCATTTGGATGTACTTTATCTATTTTTATATTTTAAAAACAAAAAATAGTAATAAATTATGTAAAATATAGGAACTCTTATAAAAGAAAAGTATGACCTTACTTTATGTTTTTAAGGTTATTAATTCCGATGAATTATAAGATTACAAGTAAAAGTTGTAAGTCACTAATAAATTGTGAAGCAACAATGGTGGTAAATTTATAGATAAATTGTAATATTACTATAGGCATAAAGTCACCAATAAACTTAATTTAAAAATTACCAAAGTGGATAAAATATTATAATTTATTATTATGTATATAAGTAGATGAATGCACATAATAATTTAATAAATAAATAAAGGAGTGTTGGAAGATAATGCGCTTATCTTTTCCTTTATCTCTCTCAAAATTCTAAATATCTTACATAAAGCTAGAAGGACATGCATGTGAGCTTGTCGAAGGTTTTGCAATTGTGAAACCAAAGTGAAGGAAAAATAATATTTTACTTTTTGTTTATGAATTCATACTTCCACATGATACGAGTCAAGGTTTTCTATCAATCGTTTTAGAGCCTTCACATGTGATGCATGATTGGAGCCAAAATATGTGCTCTAATGGCACATATTCGATATGATTTGTGCACCAAAGGACATTCAAATCACCCAACTTGACCTAAATCAATGCTAAGGCCCTAGCCATGAGTTTAATCTATACTTTGGAGATTTATCTCAGGTTCAAGGGAAGAAAATTGTGTAAATTGAATGACTTTAGATTTTGAAAGATCAAGAA
Source organism: Vitis riparia (assembly GCF_004353265.1). Taxonomy (NCBI): domain Eukaryota; kingdom Viridiplantae; phylum Streptophyta; class Magnoliopsida; order Vitales; family Vitaceae; genus Vitis; species Vitis riparia. The sequence continues at coordinate 6,639,562 of NC_048446.1, forward strand.
AGGGCTAAATGAGGAAATAAGTGAGTCAAGACTCATTGAATGTAAGGAAAGGCAAAACAAGGATATCATGAGGTTGGAGGATGATAAATTACCATTATGGAGTAACAAAGAAGGCAAGAAAGCATGGGAAATGAGGCATAAAGCAAGATTGAGCTGCATGGAAATTTAGAACTCAAAAATCTGATGGCATTATATACTCTGACTTTGAGGACAAATTTGGAGCACTTTCTGGAGTCCATTATATACATACTATATATCGTTTCGAAGCTCGGGAAGTCAGGAGTCCAACGCTTCAAACGGTTTGCAAATCGGAGCTGAAATGAAGAAGTTATGGCCATTTGAAGACAACTACACCAAGCTAGAGGGTCATTTCGAAATGATTTCGAAATTCAACTTATGATTTTGAAATTCAACTTGTGAATTCGAAATCCACTTCGAAATGACACCAATTTCGAATTCACCCACTGCCACTTTGATGTTCCACCTCCTCCACTTCGAAATGACACCAATTTCGAATTCACCCACTGCCACTTTGATGTTCCGCCTCCTCTACCTCGGGAATTGCATCTAAAGCACTCCATCCGTCCTAGGTGGACCCCACAAGATTAGAACTCACCATTTTATTATTTTTTAATCATTTTTAGGAAATTATTTTGTAATAAGTGGCCAATGAGAGTGTGCCACATGTTAGGTAATTGAGGATATTATATAAACTCTCTCAATTCTAGGTTTTAGGGATCTTGGATTTTTTTCTGGAGAGTTTGACATTGAAGGTGGAAGAAGACGAGAACTTTGGTTTGTTTTCTTTTTCTTCTCTATTGAATATATTGTTTTTAGTTTCTTTTGATTCAAATTATGGATTTTTACCCTATTATGGATTGTGAATGTGACATCACCCCCATGAGAGGCTAAGAGCCAACTTGGGGCTTGAAGCATGAAAACCTAAGGGCTAGGAAATCTATAGGGACAATGGGTAAATTTCTATAACAATGAGATTAATTATTGGTTGGATGACAATTTATTATTATTTTTATCCTATCCTTGTGAGTTCGTTTAGGGAATAATACGGTAGGTTATTACTCGATACTAGTGATTCTTGGTAATTCTTGATCATTTGTTTTCCTCGTCTTACCAGCCATTATTTGCCCCTAAACAAAGCTATAAGGAGTAGGAAGGATTAAAAAGCCAAATCTTAAATTGATAATCAATCTCATTATTTGATGGTTTTAGGAATCTGTTTTAAAAAGGAAAAATTAGGTTTCGGATGCAATTTTGAGTTATAGAACCCAACTTGATCGCGAGTGGCCAAGGATCCCAAAAACCTAAGATCATATTACTTAAAATACCCTTGTTTTCTATAATTTCTATACCCTAGGTTGGATTGTGGAAAACCCCAAACTTGAATCAATTGAATTTAAAATCAATATTCATTTTCTCTTATTAATTGAATTTCTTTTACTTGGTTTCACATTTTTCACTTATTGTTTTTCACTTAAGGATTTAAACAAAAACAATTCATTTATTCTAGTATTGACAATCTTCATAAGCCAGTCCTTGAGAACGATACCCGGAATACTACAAAAGCCGTAGTGACTCTTTCTCTAGTTTTTCTTGACCAGAGTTACTACGTAAAAAGGCAAAGTATTTTGGTACAATAGAGAATTTTCGGTCAATGCATGAATTTGATCTTTTATATTACTATGTTCATATATCCTATGAGATAAGTTTATTTTTAAACATATAATAGTATTATATATTTTATTTAAAAATGAGGTGTTAGATATAGGGAAATCTTTAGAAGGATCGCTCTAAAAGCTTTCCATTACTAATAAATAATGATAATAACTTTTTAAAATGAAATTACTTTACATTGCCATTGTTACAATTTACATGTTTTGTATAAGCAAAAGCAAGGAAATACTTTTCTTTATGAATTCACATGTATAAATATATCAATAGTTGAATTCCTTTTTATTATCAAGGATTTATTAATTTATTTATTTTTTTCTAACAAATGTACCACAAGTAGGCTTTGAAAATTCCAAAAGGGGTCATCCCATTCGACCATGACAAATCTTGTATCTTCAGTCATAAAATTTGAAACAAGAAAACTATAACAAATTTTCATCCCATTGTGTATGATCTTGGCTTTATGGGCTAGTTCCTTAACCACAATTCCACCCCTACACCCCATTATATATATATATTATTATTATTATTACTTTCAAAGACCCAACAACACCATTACTCCAAGCCACTAACTACACCCATTATTATTATTATAATAATAACATTTTTTTTTTCTTCTTTCCTGGACTTCCACACGCATCCTTGTTTTTTTTTTTTTTTTTTTTTTTTTTTTTTAAACCTTCTATTACACAACACACATCTATATTATTATTATTTTCTCTTCACTGTTCCAAAAAATACACTACTCTTATTTTATTTATTTATTATCATTTTTTTCTAGATCTATTCATTTGAGTAATCAAAATCTGTCGATCTCCATTAATAAATCAAACTATGTTCATAAATTTTTAATCTTTTTGACCTATAAATTAATTAAATGAACTTTAATCAAAATTGAGATATTCCAAAGAATATCTAAAGTGTTCAAAACTAATTAACGAATATAAACTATTAATTTAAGGATTAAAAATCTTACCTCAAAAATTGATCTTCAAACCCTAAACTTCCAAATCTTCAGCCCCATGCTCTTTGATCTTTTTTATCTCTGTGTAAAAGGGTTTTTTGAATAGAGAAAGTAGGAAAAATCTAATTTATATATAGAGGTTTTAAATACAAAAAGACCTTTTTGCCCCTTTTAAATTACTTTAATTAATTAATAATTTCTAAATTATGATTTTACCCCTAAATTGGGTTTGGGGCATTACATCATCCTCTCCTTAACAGAAGTTTAGTCCTCTAAACTTGACATACATGAATAAATGAAAATGTTTTTCTCTTATCTCTTCATCTACTTCCTAAGTGATCTCTTGAATACTAAGATTGCTTCACTAGACCTTTATCAACCAGACAATAATAGAACATAGTATTTTTTCCATCTCGCACTACATAGGCATAAAACCCTTAACAACCTTTCCTAAGCAAGGAACTAGCCCATAAAGCCAAGATCATACACAATGGTCTAACCACATGCTTTCCCTTAAAACTAAACTTATATTGGTCAGGAATATGGAAATCGCCCTTCTACCAAAATAATTAATAGAGAAATAGAAGGAAACTAACCAATCCATCTCCAAAATCACATCAAAAACCTAAAGGTCAAGAAGTACTAAGTCAACTAACATCTCCATATAACTAGTCATCATAAGACAACCTCCAAACATTATATTATCCACAATAGAATGTCCCATAGGAATAACAACAATCAAATCAAAGTTTAGGCTACCAACAAGCATACCCAACAAACCAACAAAAGATATTGAAACAAAGAGTGTGTTGAGTTTAGGTCAATCAAGGCTCTAGCAGTAAAGTGTAAATTTGAATAGTACTTGTTGCCACATCAAAAGTGGCTTGAGCATCTTGATGAGTCATAGCAAACATCCGCCCTTGGACTTTAAGTTTCTGTTTATCCTCCTTATTCTCCTCCTTAGGCTTCCCAATTATAAACTTCTTATTATCTGGACAATCCCGAATCATATGTCCATGTTTTCCACAACCAAAGCAAGCTCTAGACTCTTTATAGCAAGGTTTACCCCAATGTTTCTTACCACAAATAGAACAAGTCACATCTAAATTCTGCACTACTTCCCTTTTAATCTGACTCTCAATTGAAACGAACATTTTTGGTTCTTGGTTATCATGGGCACCATCACTCCTACTCCTCTTTCTTTATTGTTCTCTGTATTGTTGAAGCTCCTTATTATCCTTTTCTGCTATAAAGGCTCTATTTACAACCTCTGAATAGACACTAAGCTTCAAAATAGATATTTTGTTCTTTAGATAGGGCTTCAATCCATCCTGAAACTTTAATGCCTTTTTCTCCTCTATAGCAATCAATTGTAGAGTAAAATGTGACAACTCTGTAAATTTAGCCTCATATTGGGCCATTGTCATATCCCCTTGTTCCAAACAAACAAACTCTCCTACTTTTTGTCATCTAACACTGTCGAGGAAGTACTTTTTGTAAAATGCCTCTTTGAATTGTCTCCAAACTATAGGTCCTGATCCTTTAAAAGCCTTTTGGTCATACACGACCAATGATCTGCTTCTTTATCTAACATAATTGCTGCATAAGAGGTTTTTTAGTTTCTCATAGCAATTTATAACATCAAATAATTTCTCTATCTTAAGAATCCAAGCTTCTGTCTCCTTTGGGTTTGAAGTACCAGAAAAGTAAGGAGGACCTATCTTCTTAAAGTCATCAAATGAGCTACCCTTAAAAGATGAGGGTTGTCCAAGAGCTTGAGTCTCAATAGCTCTAGCCTGACGCTCAACCAAACCAACTAAAGTCTCAAGATACCTATAAAGCCTTTCTACATTCATGGGAGGGAAACCCTCAAGTGGAGGAAGTACATCATTATTAGCCTGACTGTTTTGGGAAGATGTTGGTCTTCTTAGTGGCATGTTGTCCTATGAAGCATTAAGTATAACTAAATTAGTCACTAGAAAACCAATTAGACAAATTAGATTCATAAGGAAGAATAGGAATTTATAGAAGATGATACTAAAACTTAAACTAATGTGTCACTCATCTATCCCCAAAGTAAACTAAAACAAGTTCTAACAAGATCATAACTTAGTGCTCTGATACCACTCTGTCACACCCAAAACCCACTCCAAGGGCATGACGATCATTTCACACCTCAAGCCCAAATGCTCAAAGTGGAAACGACATAAACATTCGTATTGTAACTGGAAATTTACCAATTAACAAATTTCTATTCAGAGTAGTATGAAAAATTCTAAAATCTCCAAGTATCAACTTCAAAAAAAAAAAAAAAAAAAAAAAAAAAAAAAAAAAACTAATACATCAACCAAAGTGTTATTGTCCAAATAACTCCAAACTCAAAATAATTCAAACGATAATTAAGTTTTAACATCTAAACAATGTCCAAAATAAAAGAGTTTATACAAATGTGTAAATAAAGCTAAATTTCCTTCCTAACGGTCATTTCTCGCCTAACCTGAGGTTACCTGAAAGATTATCAACAAAGATGGATGAACTCAAAGCTCATCAAGGAACATTAATACAATTTCATGGATCAAACATTTTCAATCATGCTTGCAAATAGGAGATATAACATATACTTATTTTATAAAAACTTTTGAGTTCAAAATACTAATACATTCAAACTTTTCAACAAAACTCTCATATCCATTTTAAAATAATTTCTCAACAAAACCAAATTGAATACATTCAAAATATTTTTACTCTGGTTATCATATGACAGATGGTACCCAATTAGGTGAGACTTCACAATTGAGTAACTAGTTTCAAATTTGTTCCATTTAAGGTGAACAAAACCAAATGTCAACAATTATAACCCGTTGACTAGGGTCATAAGGTCAACTATTATAACTCGTTAACTAAGGCCATATAATATCAACTATTATAACCCGTTGATTAAGGCTGAATATATCAACAATTATAACCCGTTGACAAGGGTCATAGAAATATCAACAATTATATCTCGTTAACTCAGGTCATAGGAACCAGAGTCAAACACTTTATTTCATTAATTCAAACTTGCAAAACAAAATATCATATCTCCAAAATTTTTCATTTTTCATAAACAAAGAAAATTCACAAATATACTTTCCATACAAAACACATATTTGATCCATGAGTAAAGATAAAAATAATAATATTTTACACATTTCAAAATACAATATAAAAAAAATATTTTCTTTTATAAAAATCAGCATTAATTTCTCTTACCTTGAAGAAGTGCTCAAAAACTTGAAGTATTTAGCTTGACGAATTTACTCATCATCTAACATAATATCATACACAATTATCTAAAGGTAAAATTTGATAATCCTAAAAATATTTTATTTAGTATTAGAGATCCTAATTAATTTCTCATAATAATATTATTACTACCCAATATTATTTTCAACTTATTAAATAATAATAAATTAATTATTGAGTTTCCAAATTATTATAAAATTCATTTTTTTCCTAATCTTACCCTTCCTATTTATTTCTTTATATACTTAAATTAAATTAAAACCTATACAAGAAACTATTATTATTATTATTATTATTGTTCCCGTAATTCAATTGTCACTTAACCACAATTCCACCCCCACACCCCATTATATAAATATATATATATATATATATTTACTCCAAGCCACCAACTATACCTATTATTATTATAATAATAATAACGTATTTTTTCTTCTTCTTTTGTTTCTTCCTTTCTGGACGTCCACACGCATCATTGTTTTTTTTTCTTTTCTTTTAAACCCTTTGCTACACAACACACATCTGCATTATTATTATTTTCTTTTCACCATTCCCGAAAATCACGTTACTCTTATTTTATTTATTTATTATCATTCTTTTTCTAGATCTATTCATTTGAGTAATCAAAATCTGTTGATCTCCATTAATAAATCCAACTATATTCATAAAATTTTAATCTTTTTTACCTATAATTAATTAAACGAACTCTGATTAAAATTGAGATATTCTGAAGAATATTTAAAGTGTTCAAAACTTATTAAGGAATATAAAATATTAATTTAAGGATTAAAAATCTTACTTGAAAAATTGATCTTCAAACCCTAAATCTCTAAATCTTCATCCTATACTCTTTGATCTTTTTGATCTCTGTGTAAAAGAGTTTTCTAAATAGAAAAGGTAGAAAAATCTAATTTATGTTTAAAGGTTTTAAATACGAAAATACTTTTTTACTCTTATTAAATTGCTATAATTAATTAATAATTTTTAAATTATGATTTTACTCCTAGGGTTCGGGGCATTACACAATAATTAAAATGTTATAAAGTTGGATTAATAAATTAAAATGGCTATTCACCACAACTGGGCATGCTAGCTAGTGTCGGTGGTGGAGGGGAAACTAAGCAGATAAGATGGATAGGAGAGAACCTAGTTGAGAAAGCTGTCCCGTCCAAGTGGATAAACCAGATTCATCCATAAGCAAGTTGGCTTGCTGATTTTATCATTGAAAAGTCTTAGACACAACAAAGTCAAAATGTAGGACCTCAGAGTCTCCTTATTAATATTTTCTCAGATACATCACCAGCCAGCCAGCTTAGATTCTGCAAAGAAAAAATGGGTACTGTAAATTAAGATACTAATTGTTATCACCTAGGTTCAATGAATCAAGGGTGAGAATGATTTGTCATGATAATTTAAACCCCAAAGATATTGCCTTTTTCTATTCATGTTGGTCCTTTGTATTCCATGGGAAGGCGTATGTACATGTGGGAAGAACCGAAGAAGTACCCAAGAAACCACTGTTTGTTTTGGAGGAATAATATAAACCCTACGTTTGAATATCCAAACCCCACTTATGATGTAGACAACTACCACAAAGAAGTTTCATTCCCCCAACAAGGAACCTCATCTGAAACCTCCTTTTTCTATCTATCATGTTATATATAGCTCCACCACACTCTCTCCTTTCCACTCTCACTCTCACTCTCCCTAGTAATTTTCAGTGTTCATCTTCATTGCTATGGCGGAAGAAGCTTCATCGCTTCACCTCATTCACCAACAACTTCTCTTCGACTTTGAATCATTCGAAAGCTTCGTCTCTCATGTAAATGATCCATCCCAAACTTCAACCTCTGATTCGAGTGTTTCCACCTCAGATATTATTCCGCTTTCGAATTACTTGAATCTCCATGAAGATGAAAACAACCCTGTTCTCCTCCACAGTTCTACTTCTGCTCCGTCTGGGTTTTTCCAGTTTGAAACCAAATGCCACAAAACTTCCACATTAAGTGATCGGCGACCTCCACTCAGCATCTTAGTCCCTCAACCCACCGTTACTCAGTCGCCGGTAGAGTCCGATTCAGGCGATATCATGCATTATAGAGGCGTGAGGAGACGACCATGGGGGAAATTCGCGGCGGAGATCCGAGACCCGAATCGGAGGGGATCGAGGGTATGGCTGGGGACATTCGAAACCGGCATTGAAGCCGCTAGAGCCTATGATCGAGCTGCTTTCAAGATGCGTGGTTCCAAAGCAATTCTCAATTTCCCTCTTGAAGCCGATAATTGGTCTGGTTCTGACCCACCAGCGATATCTGGCCGGAAAAGGGAGAGAGACAGTAAGACTGAAGAGAGACAACAAGTGGAGATTAAGGTTTTAAGAAAGAGGAGCACTTGCCGGAATCTGACTGCAAAGTGGCGGTAGCCTGTAATGTTTTGGGGGTTAGTCCGTTGACTCCATCAAATTGGAGGGCCGTCTGGGAGGAGAGAGACATGGAGGGCATATTCCATCTCCCACCGTTAACGCCGTTATCACCCCATCCTTGGATAGCAATCATAGCATATACTCAACTTATGGTTTGAACCAAATGGTTTACCTTACTAAAGACAATGAAGTGTTACTCGAATTCTTATATATTCCATGAACAATATTGAATTTGTTTAAATCTTTTATGGATGATAAATCTCACACTCTTCCTTTTAAACTTCCCCCAAATCAATTGTCACAAAAATACTTAATTGAGGGTTTAATTAATACTAGCTAATGGATATGTTCAGTCAGTAATGTTATATATATATATATATATATATATATACTAATTTAAAATTTAATTTTTTTATGATGGATCTAATTAGTAAATTATCATTCTAATTTTATCAAATTAATAATGAAATAAAGAGGTAATTAACTACTCACATAAAATGATTAAACACCATAGAGTAGAGAGATTCCCTCATTCCCTTTCATAAATAGGGTGTTATGTTGCATCCTTCATAATTTTGAAAGCTTGAATCTCCATAATTTTTGTATCAAAATTTGGAAGAGACGACTGAATCCAATAGTTGAACATTGCCATAAAGGCACCTTACTTTAATATAATAAGAAGGTATTGAGAAAATAAGAGAATAATACAACTATATTTTCATTATGGTACACATAAATAAGATTGATAAAAAAAATGTTTAATAAAATTAATAAAGATAAATAACAACCTAAAATAAAGACATTAAATGTGGTTATAATTGATTAAGACTATGAAATGAGTGTTTCACCATCCACCAGTTCAACTCACTTCTATGAACATATGCAATCATATGTCCAAATACACATATTTCCTAAATAGCTTAATTTAGCTTTTAACTCATTTAAATTTTTCTTTGAATATAACCCAAATTGGTCCTAGGTTATATTTAAATTTTTAAATCCTTTGGTTAGTGATTTTAAGCCTTTTTTTTTTTTTTTTTTAGCCCATTTCTCAAGTTGAATCCAGGCTACCAACCCCACTCCCCATTTCCCCTGCCTTTCCTCTTATTTTCATTTCTCATTTCTTTATTTCTTTTTCTCTTTTTTCCCTATCCCACGACACCCTATCTCTCTCTCTCTCTCTCTCTCTCTCTCTCTCTCTCTCTCTCTCTCTCTCTCTCTCTCTCTCTCTCTCTCTCTCTCTCTCTCTCTCTCACCCTATCTCTATTTTTCTCTCTCTCTTTCTTTTTCTTCCCCTCCCCTAATTTCAATTCAAATTTTCTCACCCATAAAGCCACATCCATGGTTGTTGTTGTGAGGCTCTTTACCATTCTCTACTTCGCCATCGTTGTTTCATTGGTCATTTCTCATAGTTGCAACCCATGACACACGTCCTTCCACCTTGATTTATAGAACCATGCATCACCATTTGTTGGGCTAAGTTTGTCTAGCCCATGAGCCCATGTACATATTAGGTTATTTTATATTTTGGTATTCTCTAAGCCCAAATGTAAATAGAATTTAGGGTTTTGGTATATTGAGAGAGAGAAAAAAAAAGTGATTGAGAAAAGAAAAGAAAATTAGGATTGTTTTATGAGCACTGTTCGAGGCTTAAGGGTGAAATTACAAGTTACTTTATAAACCTTTTGGGGAATCCCTATGATATGTTTTCTCCTCGATTTTTTTTTTTTTTTTTTTTTTTTTGTTTATTGTTTTTTGGGGTGATGGATTCCCACCTCAAGCATTGATATATATTTATATAAGTTTTCAATGTGAAGAAACCTATGAGGACTTAATTAATGTATCCCAGTTTTATTAAAGTAGAAGAAATTTCTCTATGATTTTTTACCTTAATTTGGAAGGTTTTTCCATATTATATTTGGTGTCCCCTTTTTTGGTTGAATGTTCTTGGATTATTATTGTATTCTTGTTAGGTTGTTATTACTGTGGAAGATCTTTTAACTTTGGTAGGTATATAGTCTAAATCTTTTCCGTTAACTTCGCAACAAGTGGTATTAGAGCCTAGTTGTGAGAACTTTTATTATTGAAAAGAATGGAAATAGAAGGGAACTCAACCTCCATGGTAAAACTTAATAATTCAAATTGAGTTATGTGGAAGTCCATAATAGAAGGTTTTCTCACCATCAAAGATTTGTCAGATACTCTTAAGGGTGAAGAAGCCAGACCCAAAGATATTTCTGATTTGGAATGAAATAAGATGAACAAAAAGGCAATTGCCTTCATTAGGCAATGGATTGATACGTCCTCATACTATCATATGGAAAATGAAACAAATGCTTATAATCTCTAGAAGAAATTGGAATTAGTGTTTAAACAAAAAATTCTTGGGAATAAAATTTTATTATTAAAGAAGTTAGAGAACAATTAAGGGAAAAAACACTAATGACAGATCACTTGAATGCTTTTCAGAGTATTGTAAGTCAATTGGTTGTTATGAAAATGGTTATGGATGATACGATGCAAGCATCCTTGTTGCTATGTTCATTGTCAAACAGTTGGGAAACTTTTGTTGTGACTATTAATAATTTTATTCTAAATGGTGAATTATCCATGGAGCTTATGAAGGGAAATTTGTTCAATGAAGAGATGAGAAGCAAGACTTATGATACAGAAAAAGTATAGACCCTCATCACAGAAAGTAGAGAAAGAAACAGGAATAGAAAACAGAAAGGCCATGACAAGTTCGAGAGGTCCTAGTCCAAAGATAAAATCAAATGATTCTATTATGGAAAATAGAGGCATATGAAAAGAAATTGTAGATTTGGAAAAGGGAATAGAATAGGCAAACCAAGTGAAAAACCAAAAGTTCGATAGGGAACTCCTAAAGAGGGGTGAATGGGTGATTTTAAAATTTAAAATAAAGATTTATATGTATTATCCTTAATTTTTGTCATGAGAGATACTAGAGATACCCTATATGACCAAATGGGTCATACTTGAAATCTTTTACATATAAAAATACGATTTTATCTTTTAAGGATAACCTGCAAGATGTTGGGGATAACAATGATAATAAACCATCAAAGATATAGTAATGAAATTAACAGATATGCAATAGGCACAACATTTTTACGTGGAAAATCCTCATACTAATTGTGGAGATAAAAAATCACAAGGTCTAAGACCTACTAATCTAATCCACTATACAAAATCAAGTTACACATATTTACTTGATCACTTTACCCTAAAGACTTACTTCCAATACTTACAATTTAATTCACGTCTGTGGCGTAACAACTTTCAATTGCTCTAGTGGATCACTTCAACCTCACCGAAGGAATGAAAGTCTTCAACCCAAGATTCAAATATCAACTCCTTGAATGAGAAGACGAGAATGGTGTGCCACTTTAGGCTTTCTCTCTAGGATCTCGAAAATAATCTCACTCCAATCTCTATGCGATTGCTAACCCTCAAGGGTTATAATGAGGTATTTATAGGAGTAAGTTCCAATGAGGTTTGGTTTTAAAAGACTTCCAAATCAAATTTGCATGAAAGAATCTTGATTGGAACTCATGACCGCTCAAGCCCACTTTGGTGGCTGAAGCTCTTTTGGCTCTAAAGCGGTGTGGCGTGTTTGAGCGTTGCTCCCTACTTGATTGTCTTATGTTTTTCAATAACTTTATAAAAATTGATTTGAAATTCAAAACAATTATCAATCCTCTTTATACTTCAATGGAGCCTAAATTGCCACAAGTCAAATCCTTTTAAATGTATATATGACTTCCCAGTTGGATGAACAACAACTCTTGATCTTTAATAGAAAGTAAGTCACTATTTAAAAGACTTCTATGATCAAATATTAAAAGGAACAAAATTGTCTACAATTAAATAAAACTCTAAAGTCTTAACATCGGGAACAAGAATATGACAAGCATATCACAACCTCTATATCCAACAATGATGAAGTTTAGTGCTCTCAGATGAGTATTTGCATGCATGTAGATGAGTAATGAGTTAAATGGATTGTAGACACTATAGCCTCCTACCAACCTACTTCTCACTTGAAGTTGTTTTCTTATTATAATGTTGGAGACTTTGACACAATCAAGATGGGAAACTCTAGTCACTCCAAGATTGTAGGGATGGGTGATGCTTGCTTTGAAACTAATATGGGGTGTAAGTTGACATTGAAACATGTAAGGCATGCTCTAGATTTACACCTTAATTTGATGTTAGGTTTTGCCTTAGACAAGCAAGATAATGAAAACCACTTTGACAAAAGAAAATGAAAGCTCACTAAGGGCTTATTGGTTATTGCAAAATGAGAAGCATGTTGCACTTTGTATAAGACCCAAGGAAAAGTTTGCAATGATGAGTTATATGCTGTAAAGGGTGCTCTCCTGGAGTTGTGGCATAAAAGGTTAGAGCATATGAGTGAGAAAGGATTCCAAGTTTTGGTAAGGAAGTTCTTAATTCCCTTGACAAAAAATGAATCCCACTTAAGGGTCTTTGGGTGTAAAAATGAATTCCAAGTTTTGTTTTAGAAAATGTATGGACAGGAAAAGATGTTTCTTATTCCCACTTAAGGGTCTTTGGGCATAAAACATTTTTGCATGTTCTTAGAGAACAAAAATCCAAACTTGATGATAAGAAAATTCAACATGCCTTTATTGGGTATGGTAATGAAGAGTTTGGATTCAAATTGTAGAATCCAACTAAGAGGAAATTGGTAAGAAGTAGAGATATGGTCTTCTAAGAGGATCAAACCTTGTGAGATTTTGACAAAGCAAATTAGTCCAAAGGTACAAGTGATGACTTCATTGAGTTAGTACCTATTCCTCCATCATTACATCGACATAGAAATGAAGAAAATGAAATTGATGAGCTACCAAGAGATGATAGTGCAAATGATATACTCGCACAAGAAGCAATTGAGCATGAGAAGTAGAGGGAGTAGTCAATTCATTAGGAGGATTTGTTAACCCAGGCTAGGAGGTCTACTAAATAGCATCATCCTTTCACTAGATATCCCTCATTTGAGTACATGTTCGAAATTGATGAGGAGAAGTCACAAAATTTTCAGGAAGCCAGGTCTCATGAGGATAGTAGCAATTGGTTGAAAGCTATGCAAGATGAGATAGATTCCTTATAGAAAAATGAAACCTATGAGTTGGTACAACTTCCTAAAGGAATAAAATCGTTGAAAAACAAATGGATATTCAAGTGGTTGAGGGATATAGTTGAAGAAAATGCAGCCAAGTTGAAGATTCACACAAATAAGAATGCCTCAAACAGGTTGATAAAAGTTGTTCCCAAGCAGAAGCTTTAGTTGTGTATTAGCACAATAGGTTTGAACTCCATGTGATGGGGTTATAGATTAGCATTCCTCCCACATATGTTGGAAATGGAGATTGTTGGGCTAAGTTTGTCTAGCCCATAAGACCATGTATTAGGCTATTTTATATTTAGGTATTCTCTAAGCCCAAATATAAATAGCATTTAGGCTTTTGGTATATTGAGAGAAAAAAAGGTGATTGAGAAAAGAAATGAATTTAGGGTTGCTTTCTATGCACTATTTTAGGGCCCAAGGGTGAAGTTATATGTTCCTTTATCAACCTTTTGGAGAATCCCTATGGTATGTTTTCTCCTTGATTTTTATTTATTTATTTATTTATTTTTGTTTATTTTTTTCTAGAGTAATGGATTCCCATCTCAAGCATTGATATATATTATATAATTTTTCTACAATATAAAAGGTAAAGCAGGAGGAAATGTGGGAAGTGGTCTGCTATGAAAAGAGCAAAGGGGGACCAAACATCAGAAGGCTTTCAGCTCTAAATAAGTTTTCCTCATAAAATAGCTTTGGGAAACCGAGAATGGCTAGTAGGCATGATGGTCAATAGGGGGAGTCATAATGGGGATGTATGATGAGATTGTTGAAGATTGGTATTTGAGGGTGGTAAGGAGACTCATGTTTCTAAACTCTAGAAAGCCATTAGTAGAGTGGGGAAACTTTCATGTAAGAACCATCATTTTTTTCAATCACGGCCTCTGGACCAAATTCTGGTCAGATGTATGGGGTGGCAAGGCACCTATTATAGTTCATTTTATGGTCCTCAAAGTAGGTAGCTCATAAGAAACTTGGTGATGGACTACTGCAATCTTGAGGATGGGACGCAGGGTGGTTGGAGTCTTAGGTTTAGGTGGAGAATGAGAAATATAGCTACTATTCTACATAAATTTCCTACCACAATTGAACTTATTCGATCACAGGCTAGATTTCCTAGTCATATGTACAACGATTGGCGATGCTCTTATACTAATAAGACCAGTAGTTGTAGTGCCATCCTCTGTCATGACTGCAACAAATGTGGGATTAGGACCACACTAAGCATAATCTCTCACATTCATTCCCTCTGCAGTTGCTCTTGGCAACATGATTTCCCATTTTCTTCCATTGGGCTCTAAGATAATCCAATCACACATCTCTCAAGAGCGCAGATCACATGGACAAGCCAAGTACTATTTTTTAAACAACCTGATTGTCATCGAGGGAGTACCTCATGCCTTCTCATCTTGAATATACACATTACTAGACTTTGCAAGACACCTTTTCCACTTACTTTCTAATGAAAATTGCATACCTGACTACTGAAGACCAAGAAAGCTAGAGCTCACATTAGAATCATTTAATACAGGAAAAGGTTTCAAACTCAAGACAAGGCACTCTGAAAATTATTATCAACCTAACTAAATTCTCACTTTGTACTATCTATGAAGTGTGAAGGTTGTGTTAGGATGGAGCTCTTAAAAGCATGAGATGATGTGATAGATTTGGAATTCCTTATTTATTTAATGGTATTCCAATTTCACTTTATCTACCCTTATTTCATGCATTACACTTTATGAGTATTCTTGTTTACATCTTTTGCAATGTATGTGACTTGAGTGCATTTATGAGTTATAAGAAGATCCAAGTCATGGGTTCCTTGTAAATAGATGACTTGTTTCAAAGTCGGTTCGTGGGTTTAGACAACTTATTAGAGGCTATAGTGCACCACCACCTTCTAATTGGAGGAATAACTGATCTTAAATATCGAGATGAGTTTTCCATGGTGTGTATGGTTACACATTAGACAGGACTTATGGTGAGTCATGACTTAAGGCTATCAAGCATTCGTGACCTTACCAAGCTACTTCATTGTGTTGTCTCTCAACCTTGAGAGAATATTGAAGCTTGTGCCAAAGTTAGCAATGGTTTTGACCTATGGGTGAGATCGTAAGTTGATCATATATTCCTTATGGATTGGGTCACTATTGATGGAAATTGGTAGCAATAGATATTCTTATTAGAAGCACCATGATATCTCATATGATTGAGACAATGTGTCCCATTGGGTGGTTCTAAGGAGGTGTGTTAATGGAAACTATGGTTATAGTAGTTCCTTAAGTGGAACTGACATTGGCTCTTTGAGAGCTAAGACATGTTAGTTAAACACATAATAGAAGGATTTGTAACTCAATGATAATAGAGGTAGTCTTAAAGATTGACAAATTTTACCTTGTTAGACTACAGACATTAGTTCATAAGGAGATTAAACACAATGGATAGCAAGTCACGGACCCGAGTATACAGTGTATCGTTGCTATTTACATAAAATACTAGAGTTATGGTCCCGGTTTGAGCTCATATACCTTGTTGGCATAGGTTATGAGAGTGAGATTGGTTTTAGGTTCGCTTTTATGCATAAGGGCATTTTGGTAATAACATAAGGTTACACATGGGTAAGTGAACAAAGTCTTTGGATTAAGCTAATTGATTAATTAGTACATCCTATTAGGTTAATTAATCAATTAGGATCCAATTGGAGATTTGTTAGGCCCCCTCGTATGTGAGGGAGTGGGCCCCATATTCTTGGGGCCCAAGTCAGTTACAATAAAATAAATAAATAAACAAAACAAAAATATATTAAAAAAAAAAAAGGAAAAAACAGAGAAAGAGAAAAGAGAAAGAAAAAAACACATCTCACTACCCAGATTTCATCAAAGAGCCGATCCGCTTCATCTGTGGTTCGATCGAGTTGAAACTTGAGTAGCTACAATCTGAAAGGCGGAGATCAGATTTTGAGCTCGAGAACTGGTGTTACTGCCCCGTGAACAGTAAAACGTGTTTTTGGGTATTCTTTTTCCCAATTTTCCTTATTTTTTTACCCAAAAGAGATTATATAATCCAAGGCTATATATGCTCTTGATGTATTTGGTAGCCTCTAAAGATTATTCTAGAGAAGACAGGTGTAACCCATTATTATTGATAGTAGAGTTTGAACTGGACTAGGTCTCGTGGTTTTTCCTTCTCATTAAGGGGTTTTCCACGTAAAAATTTTGGTGTTTGATTATTTTTCCATTGCATGAGTTTATTTATTTATTACTACTAGTTGTTATTACCTATTTAATTTTACACAAAGAAATGGTAGAAAAATCCTGGTGTTTGTTGGAATATTGTGAATTCACCCTAACAATTATGATAAATGAAGATGAATAGGGAACTCAAAATATCCATTCCTGGAAGGGTCCTCTCTGCTTCTCTTCTCTTGATGCTATTCTTCTCCTCTACTCAAAACCAAAAACCACCAGAAGAAAATCTTTTACTCTCTCCAACGTCTCCTCTCTTACTTTCACCCAGAAGAAAGAAGAATAATGTCTTCCTGAGACTGTAGATTGTCTTTCTTTTCTAAGACTCCCCACTAGAATAGATGGTGCCCCCTTTGCAATGTCTTACTCTACAGCCTACTCACCACCACAATGTCTTGCCCACAATTTTTCTCACTTGCTACTTTTCCCAAAAACTCCCTCAAACCCCTGCTCTCTGCCTCATTCTCGCTATAAAAACCAATTCTCTGCCCCTTGTTCCTTAGCTATAGAGAGCATCTCCACTACCTTTAAAAGGTGCCCAACAAGTCCCCTCTAAGAAAACTTGAGCCAAAAGAGTGAAAAAAAAACCTTCAATAAAGGCGAAAAAAGGCCTTTAAAAGAGACAAAGGAAGGCTAGAATGAGTACACATGTCCTCATCCCAACCCAGCTACTCAAAGGCTTTAAAATTCCAAAAGCAAACTAATCCTAATGGGCGTCCGATAATCATGCTAGGACCTGAAATAACCCTTCAAGTGGTCTCCAAAATATAGCTCAAAAATCAATGATGTGAAACATGGACTAGGATGATGAAAAATTGAGCAAAAGTGGATCCAAATACGTGTTAAAAAAAAGTGGGGTGAGAGAAAAATAATAATAATAAAATATATGTGTGTTAGGGCCAAAATAGAGGGTCTATAGTGTTTTTGCTAAATAATAAAAACTATTTGAACATATGATTTACAAACAAATTTGTTTTTAAAAAATTTGTACCACTATTTGATTATCGTGCCCTATAAACAAAGCAAAATAGAAAACCATTTTTTTTTACTAGAAATTCAAATTAAGGAAGACTTTGTATTAAATTTATTAATAAGTTTAATAATTTTTTTAAAGAAATTTGAAACTCAAAAATATATATAAGGACTATAAAAAATAATGGAAATAATTAATATTTTGAATTCTTTAATAAATATTTTAATTTTTAATAATAATTTGAATTCAAAACCTAATTTATTAATTATAAATTAAATAAAAAATTTAAGAATACCATGTCTGAGTATTAAATGTATGTATGTAATGAAATTTTGACTCATTTATACTTAAAAAATTAAACTTTATTTAATTTTATATTCATTTAAAATAAATTAGTATTAACAATTATTAATTTTGAATTATTATTATTATTATTATTATTATTTATTAACAAATAAATCAATTATGTTATCATATTTTTATAATATTTATATAAATATATGTCACGCCCCAAAACCCACTCCATAGGCATGAATGGTCATTTCACACCTCAAGCCCAAAGGCTCAAAATGGAAATGACACAAACATTCGTATTGTAACTGAAAATTTACCAATTACCAAATTCATGTTCAGAGTAGTAGGACAAAATTCTAAAATCTCCAAGTATCAACTTTAAAAAAAAAAAACTAACACATCAACCAGAGTGTTATTGTCCAAATAACTCCAAATTCAAATAATTTAAACAGGAATTAAATTTTAACATCTAAACAATGTCCAAAATAAAGTTTGAACCAAAATCTTAACAAAGAAAAATTCTCAAGCCTAGCCATCATTCCTCGCCCGAACTGAAAGTACCTGAAAAATTATCAACAAAGGGGCATGAGCTTAAAGCTCAATAAGGAACATCAATGCAGTTTCATGGATCAAACATTTTCAATCGTGTTTGCAAATAGGAGATATAACATATACTTATTTTCATAAAACTTTTGAGTTCAAAATACTAATACATTCAAACTTTCTCATATCCATTTCAAAACAATTTCTCATCAAAACCAAATCAAATACATTCAAAATATATTTACTCTGGTTATCCAATAACAAATGATGCCCAATTAGGTGAGACTTCACAAATGAGTGGTTAGTTTCAAATTTGTTCCATTTAAGGTGAATAAATCCAAATGTCAACAATTATACCAGTTGACTAGGGCCATAAGGTCAACAATTATAACTCATTGACTAGGGTCATATAATATCAACTATTATAACCCATTGATTAGGGCCGGTATGTCAACAATTATAACCTGTTGACTAGGGTCATATAATCCAGAATCAACACATTATTTCATAATTCAAACTTGCAAAAACAAAATATCATATCTCCAAAAAATTTCACTTTCATAAATAAACAAAGAAAATTCTCAAAAAAATACTTTCCATACAAAACACATATTTGATCCATGCGAGAAGATAAAAATAATATTTTTACACATTCAAATACAACATAAAAAGAAATTATTTACTTTTATAAAAATCTGCATTAATTTCCTTTACCTTGAAAAAGCCACTCAAAATCTTGAAGTATTTAACTTTAAAGAATTTCCTCCTCAGCTAACATAATATCATACACAATATTGATTATTGATTATTTATCCAAACATATAAATTTGAAAATCCTAAAATATTTTTTTTAGTATTAAGGATCCTAATTAATTTCTCATGCTAATATTATTATACCCCAATATTATTTTTCAACTTACTTAAAAAATAATAATTTAATTTAGTGAGTTTCCAATTATTATAAAATTCATTTTCTTTCCTAATCTTATCCCTCACTATTTATTTCTTTGTATACTTAACTTAAATTAAAACCTATATAAGAACTCTTATTATTATTAATATTTCCTTTGTTAGCTTAAAACTAAATATTATAATTTTTATTAATTTTCAAATTCAATATATAACCAACCCATTACCCTCATATCTTCATTATATGCACAAAGTCCTAAGAATAAAACAGTAAGTCCCATGTTTCTTCTCATTATTTATTATTATAAAATATTTTCATACAATCTTTTCCAATGTCTAAGTCAACATGTTGGCAACACACGTGTACTCCATTTTTTTTTTCAAATCTAAAGTCTACACAAATGATTTATTTATTTATTTATTTTATAAATCTAAAATTTCTTTTCTTCCATTGATATTTTTTTCTATTTAATAGAAAATTTCTAAATTTTCCTATTTTCATCACAAATTAATTCACATTCATAAATTTTCAGTCTTTTGATCTAAAAATTAATTTAACAAACCCTAATCTAGATTGAGATCTTCCAAAGAATATCTAAAGTTTTTAAAACTAATTAACGAATATAAAATATTAATTTAAGGATTAAAATCTTACCTGAAAAATTGATCTTCAAATCCTAAACCTCCAAATCTTCAACCCTATACTCTTTGATCTTTCTGATCTCTGTGTAAAAGGGTTTTCTGAATAGAGAAGATAAAAAAAATATAATTTATATCTAAGGATTTTAAATATGAAAAACCTTTTTACCCTTATTAAATTACTTTAACTAATTATTAATTTCTAAATTTTGATTTTACCCCTAAATTGGGTTTAGGGCATTACAATATAATTTATGATTTTATTATAATATTACTATTAATATTTTATTTAAAATATTTATTTTTAATAAGGCACAAATTAAATTTAGTTTATATTATATAACTTGAATTTACAATTCGTTTCTTATAAAATCAAAATAAAATATTTTTAAAAACAACTTATCAATAAAAGGTTTAGATTTTTAACTTTTTGAAAAATATCTTTAAAAATAAATTGGATTATAGAATTAAAATACCCCATACTAAGGATAAATTGAAATATCATTTATAAGTAAAATTTCATTTTCTTTGAAATTATTTTTTATATCATTATCATCAACACTTGAGTTATCTAAATATGAAAATGAATGTGAAAAGGAATAAGATATCTATTCTCCACTTCATTCCCACATATCAAACATAACCTCAAGATATGACTATTTAGTTTTGTTTACATCATTTCTTTAAAAGAGAAAATAAAAAAATAAATAAAAAATATTAAAAAAAAATGGATCCTAGTTTGTAAGTACTTGAAATAAAGATGGATTTTAGTCTCAAATTAATTTAAAATATATATTTTAATAATGTGATTTTAAACATCTTTTAAGTGTGTGATAATAAAGCGTTTAATGGAACTAGCGCTATTGAATGGTAGTTATTTCATATAAAATAATACAAAACACATTTTTTATTATTATTTTTTAATTTCTTGTGTTTTTCTTCTTTCTTTTTTTGTCACCAACAAATATTTAAGAAAAAAATTCTTTTTCTTTTGACCTTTTCTACCCACACAACATTTCCTTGGATAAATATTAATAAAAATATTGTTTTATATTGAAGATATTAAGATAATAGAAATAATATTTAAAAATTATAGATGTAAATTGTTCTATTGTGCATTGCAATATTATATTTTTATTTTCTTGGGGTGAAATAGGAAGTTTCTTTTTTTTTTTTTTTTGACAATAATTTTCATTTTTCTCTAAACAATTATGTCCAATATAAAATTATTTTACGAAAAAAAGACAATAAGGAATAACAAGAGTGAAGAAAATAAAAGAACCAAAAAAAAATAAACACCACGATTTGTGAGGTTCTGTTTAAAGTCTACATCAATAGGCAAGTATACATATATAAACTCCTTTATTCAAAATCTCTTCTTTCGATTTATATTCCTAATTACATAGAAAAGATTTCGTATAGGATATTAATTGTCTAATTGTGAAAGATACGTATTCCTATACGAAATTAATTACATAATTATTAAAGATACTTATTCCCAAAAAAACCTTACAATAGGGTACTTCCTTTATAAAATATACATTTTTTAAGGGCAACACATATGGGAAAATAGTTAGAAGCTTATAATATTTTATTTTCTTATGATGAGACCATGCTGCCATTCAAGGTCAAAGAATAAAGTTGTTTTCAATTTTGTTCATAATATTTTGTACTTTCTTGCTATCCACCGTTATTTTAATTTATTTGATAGATGAGTAAGAGTGTATTTGATAGTAATTTTAGGAAGTGTTTTTAGTTTTTTTTATACTTGAAAAATAATTTTTTTTAAGTATTAAAAAAACTATAAACACTTTCTAAAATCACTGTCAAACGTATTCTAAGTAGAATTCAAAATGATATTTAAAAAAATTAATTATTGAATAGATTATGTTATTACTTTAAAATTTTGTGTGTATATATATATACAATTGACAACAAATTGTGTAACAATTTTGAATCTTCTGAACCAATATTAGAAATCAGAAGACAAATACTAAAACATTAAAAAAAAAAAAAAAAAAAGCCAGAAAAAAGAAAAAATGAAACATGGACAAACGTAATGGTAAATAGAACATCAATGCAACACATTGTAATAATCTTAGGTTTTTTAATCTTTATTTCTTATCATCAATATATTACATTTTTAAGAAAAAATTTGAAGTATAACAAATTTAGAACTTACAATGTTGATAAATATAATACAAATTTAATTTATAAAAATCTTTTTTTTTTTTACCTTTTTCTATATCATATTGCATTTTGGTGGTCCAAATATAAACTATAATATTGTTTTGTATCAAAGAGATAAAAAAAGAGAAAATCAAATTATTGTTTTGTACCAAAGAAATTAAAATAAAGAAAATTATTATATTATTATTTAAAAGGAGATTACGAAGTAGAATACTTATAAATACGATTGAAAGATGAGTCATAGTAATCTCAAAACTAAACTTTCTAATATCTTTAAGAAAATTTGACCAACAGATGATTTATTTTAAATTACAAATAATTTTCTTTTTTATGAAAGGAAACTAGGAAGTAGAATACATACAAAATACAATTGAAAAATGAGTCACAATAATCCTCAAAACTAGTCTTTCTAATATCTTTCAAAAATTCAACCATCAAATGATTGATTCTAAATTGCAAATACCTTTTTTAGTTATGCTTATTATCAACTTTTTTTTTTATCGGTTCATATTTTTTTCACCCATCCTCTAACATTAGAATTTCTTCAATGGATGGAAGTAAGTATATATAATTTACATAAATATATTTAAAAATTAATATTCGATGTATTATGTTATTACTTCAAGAATTTTTATTAAAAATAATTTAATTATTCCTAAAAATGTTTACCAATAAAATTATTTAAGAATATTTTTATAGTATAAACACCTGCGACAACATGACATTCATAAAGTTCCTAAATTTGTTCAAGAAAAAAAATTAACTTTACTAATTTTGAAGTTGGGAATTTATCTCCAATTGGATATCATCGAGTTTCCAAAAGCCATTTCAGTTACTTTCTTTATAATAAATAAAAATACCAATTGTACCCCTCCTTTACGTAAATTTTTAATTGTAAGGATTATGATCAGTTGGGTTGACGATGAGTTACCCATATCAATCCTATCACATTTATACAAAGTAATTTTCATGACCATCATACTCATCATATTTTCTTTATTTAAAAAAATAATAATTTTAGAATTTTTAAATTACATTAAAATAAATATATTTTATAAATAAGTAAAATATTATAGTTTTTATAACTTATTTTATTTAAAAAATAATTTTTAAATATTTTATATGTGTTAAAAATGGTAATAGAAAAAAAATCAATAAAATTATTTTTTAAAATTAATTTTATATATAATCGAGGTTGGATGGTAATCGAACAAGATAATA
>NC_048446.1:6980568-7043278 GCF_004353265.1 Vitis riparia
TGGCATATATAGTTCAGAAAAATAGAATATTAAGATTATGTTTTGTTTCTAACAATTACTAAAAAATAAAAATATTAAAAGATTATTTTTTTCGTATTTGAGTTATCCCTAAAAAAAAATAAAAAAATAATATAATTTAATTATTTAAAAGCTTATACAAGAAAAAAGTAAGTAAAATTTGTTTAAAAAAACATATTAAAATAATTTATTAACTTTAAATTTTTTTTTAATATTTTTACTTTTATTTTTTAGTTCTCGTATTTTCGCTTAAATTTTCCTGGAATCAATCTATCCTAAACAAACCATGAACTGCAATATGAATTAGCTTTGGGACATCATGATCAATTTGACTTTTGGGAGGAATCTATCTTCTCAGTGCATTGCATTCAAGATGAAAAACAAACTAATATGTTACATCCCAAATTAATATGCATCTTTTCATTACTTAAGATATGTACAACAAGGGAGCTAGATGTTGATTTCCCACACTAAGAAGTCCAATTTTTTAAGGCAAACACTTGACAATGGCAGTACTAACTTTTGATTCAATTCATTAGTCATAGTTTGAATGGTAGCCCTAACCTTATTGTAAAATATTAAGGTGCAGATATGAATGCATATGCATATGGGCGTAATGCTAACTAGCCACATGTATGTTGGCTATAGCTAGAGATGAGTGTTTGAGAGATATCACAATCACTCTTCACAGCTTGATCTCCTATGAACATATTGTAAAGAGTGATAGAAAGTGATGGGTGTCTGCATGTTGAGCTAGTTGCAAAGCTTTGTCTCATGCGGTATGACTTTTCCCTTTCATGACCATGTACATATTAGGAGCCTTGCTACCCAAATGCATATGGACTGCAGACCATCAAAGTTGTGTTGTCGCATGCATCCATACCTCGCTCACAACTCTTTGGATGACAAATAAAGCATTGGCTCAAAGTTATATTGCCGGACGAGATACAGCTAGCTTCAATTAAAATTGGAAAAAGCTGGACTTCTATATGCTTTAAATGTGAGGTGGGTAGAAAAATCAGTACTCTTTGTTTGGTTTCTAGTGCTTCCCATGAAAGGGATTGATTGAGAAGCATTATTTTTTATGAATTAATATGATTTTTTCTTTTCTAGTGGTGACGATGGAATCGAAGTAAAATATTTTCTATGTGGGGCACCTTTATAATAATAATAATATAATTGTGTTTTAAGGAAGGTTGAACTTGATAATTGGGTTAAGATCCATTTAACTTGTATATTTGGGCAAAAAGTAAAGAAATATTTTAAAGGTTATTTGATTAAAAGGGTTATTGGAAATCAATTTTGAAAATCTAATCCTTCATTTTTTTTTCTTTTTTTTTTACCTTATTTTGACAAAAATGCCTTTACTATTTTATTATAAAAATAATTGTTTCTTTTAAAATATATGGTAAATATTTGAAATAGTTAAGAGCATTTGTGTCAAAAATTGGTTACTCTCCAAACAGAAAATGTATAAATTCATAAATATAGGGAATATTTCATCCCTTTTAACTAATTATTTTTATTTTAAGTTGTTATTAAGGCTATTTTTATATGTTATCATCGATCCAAAAATCCCTAATTCCTTTGTTGCAGCTTTAAAATCTTGAGATTGCTACATTAAGTAAATTTGAACCATGTGCTAAATTGATGAGAACGTCTGAAATTCACACGCCACGCTCAAATTGTAAAAATTGTAAATTCATTTTTTTTTTTAGTATTTTAAAATTTAAAAATTGTGAGACTTGAAATGATTTAATTAAAACCTCTTATAATTTTCTTATTTAAGTCCAGGAGCACCAAGTTTTTTTCCTAATTTCCCTCGTCTCCCTCATATTTTTAGAAAATTTTAAGGATGAAAAAAAATTGTTACTAAAATTTATAATAATTTTTTAGTACTATACATTTAAAAACTTTTGAATTCTAAGGTGTCTTTTAAATGCATTTATTGTTTTTTGTTTTTAAAAATAGAAAGTAATAATAATCTTTATATAAAAAAAATAAAAACTCTAGAATAAAAAAATATAGGCTTGTTTTATATCCTTAAAAATTATTTTTTCACTTTAAGATTTAGGTAAAAGAAAATCACTTTAGCTTAGCATAGACAATTCTCATAGGTCAATCCTTAAGAATAACATGTGGAGTACTACAAAAATCGTAATGACTTTTTTCTTCTTTTTTTCTAAATTGTTATGTAAAAGAGTATAGCATTTCGGACAATAGAGAATCGAGGTTTTGAATTATTTTTGCTTCTAGCATTTTGGATCTTTAAGAGATTTTCATATATGTATATATATATATATATACATACACATGTATATATACTACATCAATGAGATGTGTAGCTAGTTCTTCTAAGACTAAATTTTTATAATTATTTTTAAATTTAAATATATAATAATATATTTATGACATCATCGATTTGACCGTAGTTTAATTACTGGTCCCACCAATAAATAGTGAATTGGTAACTTTTTTAATTCAATGATTGGTGCGAATTTGAAAACATTGCATATGACCATCACTTTCTTTGCATCAGTGAATGCTTTAGACAATTAATTCTTAATTTTTTGTCGATAAATTATCTTTTTAACTTTTAGTTTACATTGATTTGTATGAAAATTAAGATAAGACAAAATTGATGCATTCCAAGTAATTTTACTAATTTCATTTTTTGGAATTAGCTTATGAATTTTCAAATTATTTCATATTTTTATAGAGGTAAAATAAAAGAAAAAAGTTTAAATGAACATATAAAAATTATTTATTAAATTTAAATCCATTTTTAATTTTTCTTCATTTTTATTTTTACATTTTTTCTCTATTCCTTTCTCTCCATTTTCCCTTAAATTTCTTGAGAACCAAACCATAAATATCACTAGTATCATGAAAGTATTACAAACATAAAAGATAATTTAATCACAAAAAAGGTTGAAAATGAATAATAATAATAAAAAAGTAGGAAATATCAAAGATAAAAAAGAAAAAAGAAAAGAAAAGAAAAGAAAAGAAATGAATAATACTTGCAATGGGACCCCATGGAACTAGTTGCAATGACTTTGTTTTCCATCTCTTCCACTTTTGGGCCTACCACACACAACTTGTTTGAGGATAAACATCAGAAGCATATGGGTATAACGGATGCTTATTCGTTAGATTGTCTCAAGTGATGTAAACTTGTGCCATATCTTGTAGGCCTTGAGTTAATCTTCTTGTATCTGTTCCTTGTCATAGTCTATGGTTACCCTCTCGACCTCCAAAATATCAAGCAATTAAGGGCTTTTTGACCAAACAAGTGTCAACTGGAGAAAGTCTCAAACTAGTATCATGTATGCCATTTCTTTGAGCTTCTGCATTTTCATGACTTTGATAATGATATTAGGCCAGTCACAAAATTTGATAAATTACTTTTAAGATTCTAAAAATGCTTCTAAAGTAATTTTTAGATTCATATATAAGAAGTTTTTTTTTTTCAATGTTTTGAAAACTATAGACTGAATCGGCTGGTCCAACCAATTCAACTGACAGTCTTTTCGATCTGGTCCAAAGTATTGGACCTTTTAACAATTGAATCGATGGTCCGTCCGGCTTGTCAGTCTGACAGCCGGACGAACCGCTAGTTCCCAGCGAACCGGTCAACTATTGGTTGACCAACATCACAATGGGCTTTATATGCCACAAGCCCAATCTCCTTCCTTGCAAGCCCACCTGGTCATTTGTAGCCTGTTAAGGACACCTGTATATTTATTCCAGGCTTGGAATCCATTTGTTTGTTGGGGAGTTGAACCTGAGACTTGTGACAGTTAAAATGTGCAAAGAACCATTTTTCTACTCGTCCACCTTGATATATAATTAGGTAAATATCTCAATTATATACATGATTGTTTAAATTTTTTATCATAGAACACATCTAAACATTGATTTTTTTTTTTTTTTAAAATAAGTTCTATAATATAATATATCATTTGAAATATTATTCAAATCATTTTTTATATGATTTTTATAGGGTTATTTAATTAACGGTGATTGAAAATCCAATTTTGAAATTTTAACCCTTTATCCATTTTAGGTATCATTTTTACAAAAATGTCCTCATTTTTTCCTTGTAAAAATAGTATTTTCTTTTAAAACATACATGTGAATACTTGAAATAATTAAGGGTATATATGTCAAAAATATGTTACCCTTCAAAAAAAAAAATTGAGAAAAGTTAAATTCACAAATATAAGGATTATTTCATTCATTTTAACCAATTAATTCATATATATACTACAACTAAAAATATGATCTACAAGAGCATTATTTCCTAATGGAAAGGAAGAGAAATTGTTAAACTTGAAATACTGATATAGAGTAACATAAAAAAAGATTAGGATATTAGGGAATTGTAAAATTTATATCATACTTACCTAGAATAAATATATTAGATTAAAAAAAAAAAAAAGTTATTCTATAGAAGGATTCTCATTTCTTGTGGATCTTTCAAAGAATGATTCTAGAGTCTCATCGAATAGTTGGGTGTGTATATGATATATGAGACTAGTTCTATATGAACTAAAGATATTTCTAATTTGACTTACTATAGTGAATTTAAATGGGGATTCTAATAGAAGTCCTTCTATTTCGTCTGACTATGAATTCAATGAATAAGAGCTAAGAATTCAAAGAATGGCTGAAAACAAAGAAATGGGAAAACACTGAAGTCTTATGGATTCACAAAGAGCCATGTATAGGAACTAAAAATGAAATATCAAAATAGTTGTGAGTACAAAACATAATGTCCCAATAATTTAACATCTGTTGGGTGATTTCATACCATATTCAAGGAAATCAAGGAAAGATTAACCCGTGTGGTCCACGCACGTGTGTGTGTGTATGGCGTAGTCAGGTTTCAGTGGGGGGGAAAGTATTAAATGAGGTCCAAAAGCTGGTAAAAAAATTAAGAGATTCACAAATGTGGGATTATAATAAAAGTATATAATAAAATCTAAATAGAATTGAAGTACAGATAAAAGGGATCATGTGTAAACAAATAAGACATGCAAAAAAAATGAGACCAGCGTATAAAGTAATAGGACCGGACTTGACTACATAGAATGGAACCTAAAGTTTATGCGTGGCAGTTTCTTGTTGTACCAACTCGGTACTGTAGTGGCCTCAAATTTCCTTAGGCATTGCAGGTAACAGGTCAATGAACAGCTACTGCTGCGTGAGTTCATATAAACACTACGAATATATTGGTATTGATTGAATCTAATAACGAATATAAACATATTGTAGGCGCAACCAGAAATAAGGCATACAACAGAGAAGTAAACGTGATCAAAGCTAGTGAATAAACAAATCATCTACATAAAGAAAGCTACTGAGTTAGGCACTCACTGTATTTGTCCTCTTCACCGCTGCGAGCCCAAAAAGCTTTCATCGTGGAGATAAACAAGATCAAGTGTTGATCCATTGAATTTGGGAATTCCATTGCTTACAAATGTGGAATCTATATAGAGGTAATCTTCATGTTGTCAATCATTTCAATGGTCTCTTTATCAACTCTTTGTTGCATCACTGGGCTCCCTTTTAAGAAACTAGGTTGGTTCGTTGATGAAAGAAGTCTCGCCCACATACGATCCGTCAACTTGATGGTCTTTGTAGTCTCAGTTACGCGCTGCGATACCACATTATGACATTTAAAACCATTACATAGGCAAGACTGACAAAAATATTGGCTGATGGGGAATTTAGAAGATGAGAATCAAAAAGTTTTTCTAATAAAAGTAGCAACTCTGTTAAATATATCCAAGTGTTTAGTATATTAGTAGGGATGTTTTCTCACCACTGTTATGCTTGGCAAACAATGTACAATCGAGTTAACTTTAGCTAAATCACTAAACCCCCCAAACCAAGTTCTTGGAGATTATTGCTTCGTAGAAAGCTTTCTTTTAGGCAGCACACTTTTCCTTCACTTCCTAAAGCTTTGAATCACAGTGGTAGACCATAAAGACAAGCAAAACATATCCCAAACTACCCCCTAGTGCTTTCTAAGTTTTTATTCCTCTTGTTCCTCCCTATGACGTAAAAATTTAAGGAAAAGCATTCAGTTCTATCATTTAACTGGTTTTTACCCTTCTTTTATTTCTTTTGAATTTTGATTTCATTTTGAACTGCAGAGAAAAAGGGCAGTTTCGTTGAATCTTTTTCAATTGGTTGATACGAGATTTCAACTTGAAACACACATATAATCACAAAAGTAGCACAGGCCTGTAAATAGGAGCAGTGCTTACGTCAATTGGAATATAAGCATGTCGGCTGCTTACAGGTCCAATCGTGAAGCCAGTGAACCCTGCCATGGCCCCATGTACAGCACTATGTGCAAGGAGGGTGCAGTAGATATTGTCTGATGCATTACTTGGAATAGCTCGGATCATGTATGTTGGATCTGTAGAGACAAGATAATAAATAAAAATATAATCTTTGAAATTTTTTTAGACAAAATCCTATTAAAAGAATAAACAGTTAGCAATATCAACAATAAAAACCTAATAAAAAATACTTAGCTAATGTTGAACAAAACCTTTATGCAATTATTTAGTGTACAGAGTAGTTAAAACAAAGAAAACCTTAAGCAAAATGTTCATTAACCATAAAAACAGATACACAGGTAATGAGGACCCATATCTACTGTAACTGGAAGTGAAAAAGAGAGTACAAACACTGCTTGCTTAATTATCATATCAGAAAATAAAGAGATTACATCTTAATATATAGACTAGGTTATCCAACCATGTCCTTTATTCTAGGAAATTGAAAAATAAATAACCCTAACAATCTGGACGATTTTTCCAAATTCTAAAACAACCTGATCTAACAATCTGATCCAAATAATAACAACCTGATTCAAATAATAAAAGAAATAAAATAAATAAGATATTTCCTAACTAATCAGATCTGGATAATTTGACTTATTCCGGATTCTTCTACACTCCCCCTCAAACTGGTCTGAAAATATCAATGGCTAGTCTCCTAATTTTTCAAAAGGTAGCTTTTGCAAGACCCTAGGTTAGGAAATCAGCAAGTTGCTCGGTTGTAGGAACATATGTCATGCAAATAATTCATTCTCTATTTTTTCTTTGATAAAGTGTCAATCTACTTTAATATGTTTAGTACGATCATGATAAACAGGATTATGGGAAATGTTTATGGCTGCTTTATTGTCACAATAAATCTTCAGTAGTTGATCCTTTGCTATATTTAGCTCTTCTAATAGTAGCTTCAACCATAGTAGCTCACAAATCCCTTGTACCACTGTTCTAAATTCTGTTTCTGCACTACCCCTGGCAACAACCAATTGCTTTTTGCTTCATGTCACTGAGTTTCTCTAAACAAAAGTACAAATATCTAGAAGTTGATTTTCTATCATTGATAGATCTTGCCCAATTTGCATCTGTGAATGCTTCTATACCCTTGACTTCATTTCTTTTGAAAAATAATCCTTTCCCTGAAATTCCCTTTAGGTATTTCAAGATTCTATATACAACATCGATGTGCTCTTGCGGATTGTGCATAAACTAACTTACTACACTTACTACGAAAGCAATATCAGGTCTAATATGGGATAGATAAGTGAGCTTTCCTACTAAACATTGATAACTTCCCTTATCTACTAGGTTGCCATCCAATTGTTCTCTTAGTTTTAGGTTTGAATCCATTGGAGTTTCAACTGGTCTACATCCCATCATTCATGTTTCCTTTAAGAGATCTAGAGTATACTTCCTATGTGAAATTGATGTAGCCTTCTTACCTTTGGCTACCTCCATACCTAGGAAGTATCTTAAGAATCCCAAATCTTTTTGCTAGGGTTTTTTTTTTAATTTCTTCATTTCTGCTTGATCATCTTCAGTCAATATCATGTCATTAACACAGACAATAAGAATAGTGATCTTATCATCGTTGTGTCTATAAAATAAAGTGTAATTGGATTGAGCTAGTTTATACCCCTATTGTCGAATAGCTTTAGCAAACTTGTCAAACCATGCTATAGGACTGTTTTAATCCATAGAGAGATTTCCTTAGTTTGCACACTGTCCAATTTCTTCTAGCTTCATTGAAACCAAGTGGTAGGTCCATGTAGACTTCTTCCTTTAGATCTCCATTGAAGAATGTGTTTTTTACGTCTAATTATTGGAGTTGCTAATCCAAACTAGTAGCGAAGGATAGTAACTCTCATCATGTTTAACTTTGTAACTAAAGCAAAAGTCCCCTAGTAGTCAATCCCATATGTTTAGGTGAATCCTTTTACCACTAGTCTTGCCTTATAACACTTAATAGACCCATCAGCTTTGTCCTTTACTGTGAAAACTCATTTATACCCTATTAGATTCTTTCCTTCTGGTTTTTGTACTAGCTCCCATGTTCTGTTCTTTTCAAGAGCCTACATTTCTTCTATAACCACCTTTTTCCACTTTGGAATTTTTAGGGCTTCATAAATAGACTTTGGAAATGAAGAAAATTTTTTAAAACAATATTTGGGCTAATTTTTATGGTACCAGTCCTTGCAACTGTTTCTCACCGACCCTACTAAAGGCTGTCAAGAATGTACCTTTCTGGGCCAACAGAAGTGCTAGTGGATTTTGCAGGAGTTAACAGCTTGTATGGCTGTTCGATTTGTTCTTTTGTGAGGTTAAGGCTGCTGTTGTTATCTCCTTGCCATCAAGACGTTGCAGTGTCTGTCATTGCCTAGAATCCTTTAGGATCACATCTATTTCCTCTATTGTCTCTCCAGTTTGGAGGTTTACCATGCAAACGCCAACAATTTTCCTTGTTATGATTCGATCTCTAACAGTGATCACACCAAAGATTTCCTCTCCAATTATTGTGTGGTTCTCCTCTGTTTGAATTCTTGGATCTTCCTACAGCTAATGCTGCATTTTCCGCTGTGTCTGGAGATTCTCCTCTGAGCATGACATGTTTCCTACTTTCTTCTCTTCTTCTGTCAGAAGTGTTCTGATTGCAAGATGTCTACGTACCTCATTTAACTTCTTATGAAGTCCAGCCAAGAAATCATAAATTCTTTCTATATCAATCATCTTTCAGTATTTTGTAGCATCATCCAAACAACTTCATTCTTCATTACTGGACAGATCTAGTTCATTGCATAATCTTGGTAAGGCATTAAAATATTCCGTTACATCAAGATCTCCTTGCTTGAGATTTCGAGCCTTGTTCCTTAGCTCGAACATTATAGCAGAATTTTCAACATCCGAGTATGACCGGTTTAAGGCATCCCACAGCTCCGTCGTGGTTTGCATAATAGAGGTAAGATTGCCCAATACCATTGAGTTAACAAGCCAAGCCATCGCCATAAAATTTTGAGCATCCCATGTATGATAAGTTGGATCATTCTCTTTCAGTTTTTTTGCAGCTCCATTGATGTAACCAATTCTTTCCCTTACTCAAATAACCATTTGAACAGACCAAGACCACTAGAGAAAATTCTTTCCATTGAGCTTGTGGGCTGTTATTTGTAAGGAGGAGCTCTCATAAAAAGTAGTGCAAGCAATTTTAGGGGTCGATTGAGAAGTTTTTGTTGAAACTTCAGAACCATCACCCCTACTTGCTCCTACCATAGTTCTATTTCAACAGCAATCCAACTCTAATACCATGTAACCAGAAGTGAAAAAGAACGTACAAACACTGCTTGCTTAATTATCATATCAGAAAATAAAGAGATAACATCCTGATATATAGACTAGGTTATCCAACCATGACCTTTATTCTAGGAAACTGAAAAATAAACAACCCTAACAATCTGGAGAATTTTTCCAAATCCTAAGACAACTAGATCTAACAACCTGATCCAAATAACAACAACCTGATTCAAATAATAAAAGAAATAAAATAAATAAGATAATTCCTAACTAATCAGATCTGGATAATTGAATTATTCTGGATTCTTCTACATCTACAATTTGTTGCTTTTTAACTACAAAGCAATATGCATCAGCCAACATGGAAAACAAGTACTGAGCCATCCCTTGTGAAAAGAGGAGAAAAGATATAAAAGAAGTCATCTCTCTGAAAGAGGTGACAAGATATAAAAGCAGCATTTCTAGGAGGCCTTTGTGGAGCAGACCTGAAGTGCCACATCAGCAGCATCAACTGTCACATCAGCAGCATATCAGCTACTACAAGTGCCTCATCATTCTCATTCTGCTATGGATCTAGATCACCATTCTTGTCCAGGTAACAACCTTTTCATCCTTTCTTCTATAAACTTCTTGCATTTCTATCATACAATTTTTCTTTGTGCAGTAGCTCTGTTCTGATTTGTACTTGGAGCAACTGCTTCTCACTTTCTTTTGTTAGGGTTTCAATTCACTACTCTTTGTCATCCTGAGTTCTCAACCTGGACTCATGCCTCTTGGGCCTACTTCAGGCACATCCTTGATCCTCAGCTACATCCTTAGGTTTCAAAACCCCCATATTCTAGTTAGCTTTCATTGTTGTAGGGTTTGATTGAGGATCATGGATCCTAGCTTATGCCTAGATCCTAACCTATATGATGCCAAGATAGACTTGTGGTTTGCCAACTTTCTAGGGTGGAGAGTTTGTGGTTGATGGCCGAGCCCTTTGAGAATTAATAGGTTCAAGAGAGGAAGTATTGTCAAACAAGTTCTACGAAGCCTTGAGATGGAGGTGCCTACCAAATCTTCCAAAATGGAAAACACTACAGGAACCTACTTCATTTCAAGAAGTATGGGTGTCTAGTTTCTTGTGGCAGAGAAGGTGGGAGACACCAATGGTTCCTTTGAGGTTTGAGATTGCTCCCTAGGCCATCCATACTTCCTCAGTTCTTCTACTTTGCTAAGGTCCACCCAATGCTCTACCATTCAAATTTATACTAGGTCCTCATAGGCTACATAATTGTCAAATGCCAATATGGATTCAATCTTCGGATTTAGAAAGACCCATTAGGTACAAATTTAAGCTGAAAACACACAAGTTCTCAAGAAACAAGAAAAACTACTTAGATAACAACAAAAATTGGGAACATCTCATCTACATCTATTAGCAGTGAGATTGGTCTTGAGGAGCCGGTCTAAGATAGACTTGTCCCTCACCACCTAGCCAAGCCTTAGGTCAAGGAAAGAGGGAGAATGGACCACATATTAACATAATAGATTTCAACCACATTATCTATGTCTTTCGTATGCCTTTAGAAGATAAATCACACCATTCTCTTTTTCATAGAGAATTTAACTAATCCGATGAAACACTTGGAGCCATTTGTTCAACACGCAATTCGCCAAAGGAAGCCCAACTCTCTTGGGCTAGGGTTGGAGCTTAACGTGCTTGATCTTCTAAGGTACTTGGAGGCATGAATTTTAGAAACTAAGGCCACCCAACAAAGGTTGGCCAAGAGGGAAGAGTGTTAGACCAAAGAAGGGTTGTCACCCCAAGAAGCAAATTGTGTCAACCATGGGCCACCCTAAGGATTCATGGTAGATCTTTGAAAAAGACAATAAAGACGAGGAGATGGTCACCTTAGAGATGGGGGTGAAGAGAAGGATAGAGACCAAGCATTCTTTTTTTGCATGGATTAACTAAGAACAACAAGAGGTGGTGCTAACACCCACTCCAAAAAGTACATAAAATCCTATCACCTATTGATCAGTTTATCCAACAAGGCACACAATGTCTTGTGTGAGCCACTACTTACTCACCATAGGGACCCGACATTCCATCACATGTCTTACTTACCTAAACACTTATTGCATTGGTGGTGCAAAGATCCAAGCTTATATAAGTGTTTATTGCATTTTTACCCTTTTTTTGTTTTTTCTTGTTTTTTGTTTGTCCACTATACTCACCTCGCCCTTTTTCTTTCCTTCTCTTTTCTACCTTGTAGGTAGAATTCTTTTTAGCATAAACCTAAGCTCATGTATGTGTTTACTATGTTTTTACACTTCGTTTGTCTTTTTTTTAGTTTGCAATGCTCACCCTCCACCATTTTTCCTTTCTTCTCTTTTCTACCTTCTAGGTGGAGTTTTTATAGTGCAACTTAAGAGAAAGCTCGACATCATTAAGGAGTAACAAACCTAATGCTCTAGGTTTCAAAAGAAGTGTACTGACCGAAAGTAGAAGGTAGCGAAGCTAGAATGTAGATTGAAAGTGTGCAAGAGGAGGAGAGTAAGCCCTAAATGCCATTAATAGCTGCACTAGGAACTATCTGAGGAACAAGAGGGAGGAGGCCATGATGGTTACTTTGAAGACTAGTAAAATCCTCAAGATGAAGGAGGGGTATAAGGCTTAGGTCCATGATCAAGTCTAAGGCGCCTATAAAAAGGGATCAACCACAAGTACTATGACAAGTACTAACCTTGTCCAAGCATAACATCATGAAGTAACAGATCATTAATGCAACACTATCTGCCTCTGATAGTGCCCTTCAACGAATGATTCTACACCATTAGCCCCAACCTCTAATGTTGTTGTTGCCAACCTTACTTTTTCTTGTTGTTGAAGATCTTGTCTCTCTAGCTTTAAGATTCGAGCAAGTTGTCCTAAGATGAAAGTGTTCCTTAGTAGCAAGAAGACAGTAAAGTTCAATTCATCAACAATGGTCGAGAGTAGGTGCACAACCAAAAACTAGTTTATTGATACTTATTCTCTTTTGCTTTAGTTTTTGGGACAACTTATTTAGCCAAGGTAAATGACTACTATTGTTTTTAACAATTTTGGTTGTAAGGTGCCCTATTGCTTTTTGGGTGGCTTTTATACACTTCTTGTTTCCTTTTTGTGAGATGTGGATGGCCATCTCTCCCTTAAGCTAATGTTATTGCCACTTACATGTGTATTTCGTTACTTATTTTTATTGTGTATACTTTCTGTTTGTATTTGTTGATAATGGACAAGAGTCTTAAGACTAATAGGCATGGCTAGGTTGCTGTTAGTTTGAGACTATGGCACAATAGGTCTATTGACCTCAAATCGATGGGCTAGTATTGTCCAAGGACTCTCGCCTTTCACCTTAACTTTTACATTTAGCATTTTTTCAAAATAGATGCTCTTTCATTTCATCTTCCCATTATGGTTGTTTAAAAAGCATCATAAAAGGTCAAATACAAAAAACAATTGGAGACACTCTCTAGAGCATGAGGTTATCCTTGTGGAAGTGTCACAGTGGTTATACTAGGCCTTAGCTCATTGGTGGCAGCTAGTTAAGCATATTAATGTTGCCTACCACTTCTCATCCACAAGGTCAAGCTCTATAGCCTACCTTCAAATGTGTTTTATTTGATGGTAAGTGATTAGGTGGACCAAGTCAACAGAGCTTCCAAGCTATCATCCTATAGACTTTAAACTCATTTATTAATAAGGTTAAGACTACAACATCACCATGTGAGTACGATAGCAAGACCACATCTATTGTGGTAAACATAGTTTTAAAAGGCTCAAGGTGCACCAAGACGCAAAGTTCTCCTAGAGCCTGAGGCACCAAGCGCACTTAAGGCGTTGACTTTAGTGAAGTAAGGCACACCTTATTTTACATATATAATCTTATATAATACAATTAAATTTAATAACTGTTTATTTGTCCTAAGTGCATATATCATCAAATATTATCCAAAATTTCAATCTAATCAATAAAAAAACATAAAATAAATAGCTTTAAGGATAAAAACTAAGCATCATGATTGTTTTATTTATCATAATAAATAGATAAATAAATAAAATAAAAATATTACATAATGTATTCATTTCATAACCATAATAAATAGATAATTCATTATCATAAATAAATAGATAAATAAAAAAAATTAGATAAATAAGTAGTTTCCATCTTTCACAATTTTATTATCATAATAAATAAAAAATAGATAAATAAATTAATTAAATAAAAATATAAAAATAAGAAAATATCAATTAGATAAATAAGTAGTTTCCATCTTTCACAATTTCATTATCATAATAATTAAATAATGGATAAATAAATAAATTAATTAAATAAAAATATGAAAATACAAATTTAAATGCCCAAAAGAGACTTAGTGACAAATAGAAGTTGCGCCAATGCCAACCACCAAGCACGCACCTCTCTTCTTCTTCTCCTCTTCTTCTTCCTTGGTTCTTGTTTTTGTCCTCTTCTCAATATCTACTCTCTATTAAGCCTTAATTTTAGGCTTTTGTGTTTTTTAAAAGCTCATTTTGGGCTATGAAAAAAAAAAATATTTCTTCTCCTTCTCTCACGTTCTCACAATCCACTTCCAGCCTTAATCTGGGCATTTTTTTTGTTTTTATTTTACCAACAAAATGCAGCGTTTTGAACTGGTTTATTTTTAAAGAAAAAACAGGGTGCAAAATGAAGTCATTTTAGACCCTATTTTTTCTTTAAAAATAAACCAGTCCAAAACGTTGCATTTTGCTGGTGAAATAAAAACAAAAAAAAAATGCCTAGATTAGGGCTAGAAGTGGATCATGATCGAGGAGAAGAAGAAGAAGAAGAAGAAGAAGAAGAAATAGAGAAGGACTCCTTTTTGGAGCTTTGCACTTGGTTGAAGGTGTGTGCCTTCCACGCCTAGACAACGCCTTCTTCAACAGGCTACGCCTAGAGTAAGGCGAGGAGCTAGAGCTCCGTCTCGCACTGCCTTGTGCCTAGGAAGTGTCCCTTTTAAAGCTATGGTGGTAAACATGATAGGACTATGTATTGGTTAGAGGGATACTAGCAACAAGGGTAGATGGCACCACAACTAAGTGACAATGACGGTTTCACTTTTTTTTATTTTTTAGCATCTTATTCACTTAACCCTCAAAGTCATAATGTTTGTTAACGAGGCCCCCATGAATGACATGGATTAGAAGAATTGGGCTTGTTTTAGTCCTTATCACAAAAAACCTATTATTGGAAAGGTCATGTCTTTTGTGGCACCAACATTTTTTAACTCCAGTGTTAGGCCATATGATGTCGAAGTCATCAACCTTCACTAGAGACTCCATGTAATATCGCAAGTTCTTACACCATTCAGCAACGTGGTCTTTATCCTAGTGGTATTCATGATAGCAGTTGCTATCTCTTCCTTTCGAGTCCCTCCCTAATGAGTTGTGGCCACTTGAAAGCATTTTTTTTTACCAAGTGTTCAAAATGTCCTATTCCAAGATCAATCCAAGTTGCACTTTCTTGATGAAATCTCATCCATTGGATCAAGGGCTTCTTTCATTTAAAAACCCAAAACTTGCTTCCCGTTCTACAGAGAGAAAACCAGAGACCTAGCAGCCATTCCCCTTTTGCCCTCATTTCTTTCCAAATTTGGGGTGTTTGGTTGCCAAGAAAATTCCATTTTCTTCCTATTTTTTCAGCGGTTTTCCAACATATTTTCTTCAAAAGAAAAAAAATGGGTTGATTCTTCAATTCATTCATCTCTCATTTACTCAATTGATTGGGCCTAGGTGAAAACCTATTTTCTTCTTGTGTGGATTCAAAAAGAGGCCGAGATTAAGCTTGGTGTGGGCTCTAAGTTTGACCTAGAAGGTGTGAAACTGAATGTGGAAAGGTGCTAGTCAAGGGGTCCGGGAAGGAGTGGTAGGCATGATCTAGATAAAACCTTGTATTCAATTTTTGTTCTTCATAGTGGACATTTCGATTGGTTGTAGGTCCATGGTTTTTTATCTCTTCAAAGGTTTTCCACGCAAATCCTGGTGTCTTGTCTCTTTTTCTCTTGTTCTAATTCTTGATTAATTTTTAGTTTAGCTTTACATTTGATGTTTGTGGATATAGTTGATTAGAAGAACAATAAGCTAATATTGGGAGCTTGAATCAATGAGAAAATTGCAATTGTGAACTGTTTGGGGAATGTTGCTGCATTTGCTTGTGACTTGCATTTGAAATCTATTGGGAAGTGTTGTTGCATTCATATTTGTATGTGATATTTACTTCAGGGTGTTGGTGAATAGGTCCTCTTCCAAAGACATACATGTTGGCATTGTGGATGAGTTTTTTTAAACAAGGTGAGCGTGTCTTAGCTAAAAGCCTTCTCAATCAAAGCCTAGGCTATAATGCCTATCAGTAGGTCATGATGGCCATTATTTCATTATTTCCTTCAAGCTACATCACTTGGTGACAATCTTTGAACAAACTATAGTACGGTCTTTCTAATCTAGATCCTCAAATTAAAGAGTGTTGACCTTTGCCCTTGGCTTGGCAAAGCAACAATACTAGACTGTCAACACCTTGCAGAGGTTATAAAAGGAGTATACAAACTTTGCAAGCATTAATGGAACTAAGCAAAGGTTGAAGATTGTGGTCTGGCTAAAGCATTTAGAGCCGCAAGCAATGGTTCTAGCCCCTCCGATAGGATTGAAAGGGAATTCACAAAGGTCAAGTGCTTATCCAACCAAGGCTTTAGGATCTCATTCTCCTATTAGAGTTGTTTAATAAGTTGGAGTAGATATCGCATCAACATTAGTCCTTGGTTTTTACATCTCTATTTTCCCTTGTAGTGCATAGATCCTCTCTTCTATCATGGAAAAAAGCAGATTAAGTTTATGCCATAGGTCAATGGCTTCTCTATACAATTTTCACAAACAACGCTAATTGTTGTTCAGAAATCAAATGTTGTAGTGGAATTAAGCTAGCACTAACATGGAAGCTCCTTATCAAATGATAACTGATTTCATGTTTACCATCCTCCAACCTATAAGAGCAAGCCATCCAATGGATCCTACAACAACTCCTCTGATGAATAAGTCAATAGATGTGGAATCAACAGAACATTGAGGGAATGTTGAAAGATAGATGATTCAAAGATCTCTAGATCATCACTTAGTATTTCTTAGGTGACAAGTGGGCTCCAGCACCTCCTTGATGGGATGAATCTCTTATTCACCATTTAGGCTAATTATAACTGTCTTTGATCATGATTAGGTCAATAGGATTAACTTGATTAGGTCAATTGAGTTGATTCCAACTATGGTCGAATTGCTATTTACCAACATACAATCAGTTACTCATCCTACATGTGGATGGTTAAAATTACACTTAAAAAATTGTTGCATACTTTGGGGTAGAGGACAATAGTATATGTGATGCTATTGAAACCTTACAAGGGAAGTCAAAGCACCAGTTTCTACAATCCCTTAAAAGTGATTTAGGCTTGCATTGTAAGTCAATGCTCTTGACTACATATAATGAGTCAAACTCTATCCAAGGTTCATGCCCATTTGCAAAGACATCTCCACCATATGGCAAGTTGCATAAAGCTCCATATTCTTTAGATCATGTTAAGACGAATTAGAAAAAGTTGACTAGATGATTTGATGATTGAAAAGAGATGTTCTTTACAAATGGAACCCATGTACTTCGACTTTGATCAAATGGGTGTACTTGGGTGTATTGAAGATAGGTAGTAACCATGTTGATCCCACTTGAAGTTGTTAGCCTAAGGGGAGTACCAACAAAACATACTTCCAGACCTACGTTATGTCTCCTTGTAGATTTCATAGGACATATGCAACAATTTTTAAAGGTAATCCCCACTATCCACGTGTAAGGCAAGTAATCAATAGTGCAAAGTTTGTTGATAATTTGACAATGATTTAAGTCAACTAAATTAACCCAACAATGGTCAAAGATAGTTGCAAGTAGCCTTTATGGAAAATAAGATATCCATCTCATCAAGGAGGTTGTGAAGCCCGCTTGTCACTTAAGAAATACCAACTGACAGTCTAGAGATCTTCGGTTCCTTTATCACCCAATATTCCCCTAGTTGCACATTTACTAACTTATCCATCAGAGGCGTTGTAGATGGAACCCATCGAAGCACTTGCTTTTCTAGGTTGGAGGGGAATGTAAAGCAATCAACCACCTGATCATAAGCTTTCTCAATGTCTAATCTATGGTTCACACACACCCTTCTACATGTCAACCTCAAAGTAGTAGCCTCATTAGTAATCAACATAGCATTGAACATTTGTTTCCCCTTGCAAAAGCATTATGAGAATCAAAGATCAACCTTCTCTATAGCCTATTAGCTAACTTTAGCCAAAAGCTTATATAATCCACCTACCAAGCTTTATAGTCCTTAACTCTTATATCCTCCATCCTGCCTTGTTTTGGGACTAGCACCAAGAAAGTAGCATTTAAGCCTTTTTCAAACTGTCTCAAGGTTGTAATAGTCCAACAAGAAGTACAAAACATCTTCTCACTATAGATCAACACTTCTCCTAGAAAGCCATGGAAAAGCTATCTCGGCATGGTGCTTTGTCATTACCAAGCTCTAACGTAGTCATCATCACTTCCTCCCTAAAAACTCCCTCTAGAATCTCCTTATCAAAAGACTTTAGGAGTTTGAATTCCCCCTACTCCAGGACTCAAATTCCTAGGATTAGAGTAAAGTCGCTCAAAAAAGCCACATACCGCAAATCAGTAAGCTCAGAAAGCCATTCCCATCCAACTTGAGACTACTAATGAGGTTGTCACGCCTAAGTGCATTGGTCAACTTTTGGAAGAACTTAATATTCCTGTGCAATCTCAATCTTTATTCACAGGCAAGATTTATGCACCCAATTATCTCTTAGGGAGAAAATCTTCCACAAATTGAGTTAGCTTTTCATAGATCAAAGAATAGTGCTACACAAATGAGTCCTTTTGAAGTAGTATATAGCCAAAATTCTTATAGTGTTTTGAATCTATAGCATCTCCTAAGGGAGAGTTAGTGTGAGAGTCAGGATATGATCAATCATCTCCACACTATTCATGAGGATGTGAAAAACCATATTGAGGTTACATGGAGGGTATGGATCTAGCTGCAAGAAAACTACTGTATTTTATATTTTTGTTTTCTTTTTGGCTTAGAACATGAGGAAACTGATTTGATCCATCTATGAACCTCACTTTCTTCCCCTTTTTTCTTTCTCTTCCATCAAACAATTCAATTCTAACCAAGAGAGTTCCCTCTATGCCTCAAAAGGGTACTCTTATCCATTACAATCTTAATGCCTGAAATGTCATTTTAAAAAATTAAAAAATTAAAATAAAAAATAAAGGAGAACGATAGGGTTCCAAATTTCCCCTCCAATGATTCCACAAGTTTGACTTAGTAACATTTGGTACAAACCCAAAAACCTCAAACTAGGCCAAGCCCTTCAACTTTGAGATGATTTTACCCATCAACAGGAAAAGTAAACAGAACCTGAGATCCCTTTGCCTCAGCCCTCTAGGTACGCTAAACCATCTATACACTTTAACTACCATAATCATGACTAAGTTTATTTCTCAACCACTAGTATGTGCATCATAAATAATTCTTGACACATATGGTTAAGGCATATATATTCAAAAGAAATTAAGCATATGCAAACTCATGCATGCCTAATAGAACTTTTGT
Source organism: Vitis riparia (assembly GCF_004353265.1). Lineage (NCBI taxonomy): Eukaryota > Viridiplantae > Streptophyta > Magnoliopsida > Vitales > Vitaceae > Vitis > Vitis riparia. The sequence goes on from NC_048446.1 coordinate 6,999,963, forward strand.
CTAAAAAGTAAAGTATTATTCCAAAATCACAAATTTTCAATAGAAGAACCACCAACCTTAATCCATATGAGTCTAAAACTCTCAAATTTTTCCAAAAAAAAAAAAAAAAAAGTTGTCAAGGAACAATTTTAAAATTTCTTTTCCCCATTCAATTCAAATTTTCTAATCCCAACTTTTGTGCTCAATCAAATTGAGTCAAGTTTGCTAACTTATTCTTCTGACTTTTCTAAGTCACAAATTAATGAATATGCTGAAAAATATACTTGTGAGATAGAATTCACATGATGTTCCAGTGAGAAACAGAAAAGAAACCAATGACCATACCACTACTTGAGAAATACCTATATATTTCATATTTATTGCCATCTTCTGTACCTTTGTGAAATGATCCTGTGACATTAGCATGTAATGAATAAAAATGAAATAATAGTGGAAAAAAGACCATAGAAACAAATTAGCCACTCCTACAAAAGTTCTAGAAAAGACTGAACTCAAACCAAAATAATAGATGTAGCAACAAGAACTGTTTGAACACTGGTAATCAAGCAAGGCACAAGATTCTATTTCAAGTGTCCACATGGAATAATAACATGTCTTCTTACTGTCTTACAGAAAATAATATAGGAACATATCATCCTTATTCCATTTCACTTTTTTTTTTCCTCCCTTATTTGTTTATGTGCATTATTGAAATATAGATACAGAACTTTCTGGAAATCACTTCAAGAACTCACCATGACAGGTGGGCAGAGAGGGGGAAATGTGACAGAGATTGACATAATTGGTTTTGGCAATTTGTCAACAGAAGTACCTTTACTTTCATGTTCTTGCACATGCAGGGGAAAGAGCAGATGAATTTTATCAAAAATAAGAGCTGGATGATACTGAAAATTTTGGAAAATGAAAATGAGTTTGTTCCTTGCCAACATTTTCCAGTTTATATTGGTAATTCTCCTGAATTTCAAAATGCAATCAGAAAAAAAATATAATGTTACAAGAAACCAAGACCAAGAATAATTAATTCTAGACATCAATGAAAGTGGCCCAGAAGAAAATGTCCTTTAACAAATATACTCAATCTCTCATATCTTGTCAGTTAGAACCAATTTTTCTGGAAACTCAAAGATGTACATAACTAACACAAAGATTTCCAGGAAATTTGAAAGACATATGCAGCAAAACTAGAGAGAGATATTCCAGAAAGGTTCCTAAATACATCTATATCAACTGCAATATCAGCTTTTAAGGCCCAAGCCTACTAGATGACCGCCATGCTACAGTAAATTACTGTGAATGATCAAAGAATATTGCAAACCCCCATGTTCATAGTTTGAATGAGGGAGTCACAGATAGTTCGATAAGATTTCAAACAGAACTGATATCATAGTTTAGTAAACATTAAGATCATGAACCAAGGAAGGGAAATATCATTACTATACCTTGATCTTTTGAGATAGCCAAAGACCAACATCTAGAAGTAGCCTGTTCCCTGAGGCATCTTTCTCACTAACTGCATGCATGCTCTGAGCAATGTATTCCTGCCCTGCTCCTTCTGCCAACACAATAACTACGTGCCCATTTTCTTTGAGCCGCTGTTCAATAAATTCAAAAAGCCCACCCTGGCCTTCAAGATAGAATGGAGACTCTGGAATCAAGCAACAATCCTGTCACAATCCCAAAATATTAATAGATCTTGAAATTTGTCATGGTATTAGTAACGGGAGTTTATGACACCAAGAAAGCATATCCCTAATCCTCAGATCCTCTTTTTACCTCTTTATTTTTATTAAATAAGTAACAAAATAGGTACACAAAAAAGGGATGAAAGCAGGAATGAACCCTTGGTTTATAAAGATGCCAATCTATAACCAGCAGGAAACAAATCCACAACCTCATTGACTGCAGAAATGGAAGACGAAATAAAGACTCTTTCAAACTTACTCCCATTTCTTGCTGCATTTTGTTTGAAGATGGATCAACCTTAGGGATCTCACAACATGCAACTATTTTATTCTTATAGAATCCCTTAATTATTACTTCTAATAAATACAAACAACTAGAAACTTTATAAGGAACCTGTTAAGTACATATTTGGAAACAACTAGAAACTTTACAAGGAATCTGTAAGCACATATCTGGATTCTGGAAAACCAGTTAGAATGATATATCAATGGGAATAGGGTTCTAAGTATGCAAATCTCAGGTGAATCTATCAATACCAAACTCAGTCAAAGATGCCAATTTTCATCAATTTTAGCAAGAGAAGTTTTCATTTCTTACTGTGAACATTTCCAGTTCCCCAATTCTCCCCACAAACATCATGCTTCTCAAAGTTTTTCCAGAACCAGTAATAATGATGCAACTGATTATTCTGATTTCTTTTTTCAAAAACAACAATCTCAGTTTAACCAACTGATTATGTGCTTTCTCATGCCATCTCCAAACTAGTGTTTACCAATAGTCCAAGAATTTCAAGTGTCAGCATAGTTTAACAGGGCATGGTAGCAACCAGCCTAAACAATTTGAAAAGGGTGCTCCTTATTTGAAATTCAATCCAACTGGATGACTGAAATATAACTCATTTTTTGCCATTTCATAGGCCAAAATGGGATATAAACTTGTGTTCTTCTCTATTACTGTTAGTAAATAGTCCTATATTCTCAGCAAGTGGTTTAGAACACTACATCTATATGAAGTGTGATACATTCCAAAAGAGATTAAATTTTGTTTCATAGATCGTAGTGATCAAATCATGATTACAGACTGTGATATAGGGCCGATGTCTTACCACATCTCTGCTCGCCAAAGTTGCAAACATGGCAATGAACCCTGCAGGAAATGTTAACAAACATTAAACACAGAATAAGAAAAGAAGATATTGAAGATCCTAGAACTATAGATATGTCCTTCAGTATATAATGCTAACTCTCTAACCGCTATATCGGCCCATAAGTTTTACAATTCCAACTCCATTTTCTACACTTTCAACTTCCACATGTGCAGCATTGATTGCTCTCTGAGCTTCCTCAACAGCAGTATCAAAACCAAAAGACTTGTCTATCACCTGAAACAAGAAGTTATTATCATATTAGAAAATTAAAAGGAAAGTATATTGATAACAGAATTTGGAGAACATAGACTTCACCTAATAGTTCACATAAATATGAGTAGAAGATGTACATAGCTCTGGGTTCAATTTGTGATTTGTGGCCTTCTGGATTTACACAAAGGAGTCTTTAACAGACCCATAGGGTCAGTGGTGGAGGGGTAAAATGCTTTGCCTGGAGCTTGTGGCCACTTATGGAGGACAAGAGACCCTATCAGAAACAAGACAAAGGGAATTAGTGTGGATCCCATGTTCTACAAGGTAATCCAAGGCTCTGATGGATCAGCAGACTGGAGGGAAATTCTGCTGCGGTAGATGGGAAGCAGCTAGGAACTTGGGCCTCACTCAAGTGGCAATGAGTTGGACATGAAAGCATTTCAGGTGATTCTAAGTCAAGGGATGTGGACAAATTTTCAAGAGGACCTCCTGATGCTACCATTACCGAGTCGTCTAAATTGAGTTAGGTCATGGTGAAGCTATGAAAGGATTTGCTCTTCAAGTTGGATTGGCAAGGAAGTAGGAGCATAAGATAGAAACTAAGGGATTGAGCAAGGGGTGAATTCTCCAATGTCATTGAGGGAGATGGATATCAATGGAGCGCACGGAAAAGAGAATGTTGAAGTTAGTCATTAATCCATTTAACTGAGTCTGGATGTGGGACAACAACTAGAAGAAGGTAGACAAGGGGCTTGGTAATAGTGATGTTAACATTTGAAAGGGAAAGGGAGAAGGAGCTTGGTGACAATGCTGTTAACATTTGAAAGAAAACTATTCAGACAGGAAATTAAACAGAGAATTAAGATGGGGGATAATGACCCAGACGCTTTAGGAATCAGTTCTTAGTAGGATTCAGGATTTCAGCATGTCTCCCATGGGTGTCCTATGAAAGCACATGAAGAAAAAAATATGATATTACTTTCTATAATATGAGTGGAAGCAGGAACAGTACAGTTGGGAGAGGTAGGGTTCACACTAGGTGATGTTGCGGCAAGCTCATATAAGTTTGAGGTAAAAAGTATGGAAATTTTACTCAACCTAAATGGGACCCATTTAATAAATTTTTAAATATATAAAATTAATAAATTTATATAGATCAAAAAGGTTATAAAAATCACATCATTTTTTACATGAATTAAATAAATATGTTAGATGGATCAACTAACCAAACCAAAACACGACTCCTTCATTAGTGGGTTATATGGGTTGACATAATTATGACACTAACACATTTATATCTAACCAAAACCCAGTAAAATTTGTATCATTTTCCACTTGTGTTACCAGGTAGTAGTGCCCTTAGGGGGGAGGGGGAAGGAAGGGGAATGGGGGGCCCATATTAGTACGGTTTAATTAAGCTTGAAATCTTGAATTGGAATTTTGGGGGTTGAATGATCGAGAGAAACAGGAAGAGTTAATTTTCCTTCAGAAAAAGAAAATGAAATCCTGTTAATAGAGGTAATGATGAATAGTAGGATTGGCAAGTTTATTCAGTAGGAAATTTTAGACATTCATGAGACAGCAAGTAGAAAACTGGTGCACAAAATGGAAGCAGAATAACACTGTTTGGGAATATAGGAATCAGAAAGTTAAGGAGTTCATAAAAAATATTATGGAGTGGAATGCAAAGGAGAGAGAATGCCGTTATTGGTGGAAGAGCTGGGAATGACGAATGAAGCAGAGAAGGCAAAGAAAACCGAAGTCGCAAGGTTGAAGGAGGGTCATGAAACAAAGTTCTTCAATGGCTTGCTAATGCTCATTAGAAAATAATTAGATTTTGAAAACAAAAACTAGTGCAGCTGCATAGTGGAGAGATGTCATGGATTGTACAGACACTGCAGAATGGAGAAAAAGGAGAATAATGCAAGTTTTCGTCATACTTGATGAATTTGATGTTGCATGAATTAAGAGTTATTTAAGAGTATGAGGTGCTTGGATTTCTGAACATTCAAGATTGCAGATTATGGCACAAGAGTTGGGATTTGATTCCAAAGAGATCATGAACTAACATTATGACAATGAAGCAGCTAGACCAATTGTCTATAATTTAGTGAATCAAAAATGCACTGAAGTGAAACACCTTTTCATCAAGGAAGAAACAAAATAGTGTCTTATCTGTACCTCCTGTGAAAACTGGAGATCAACCAGACAATATCTTCACCAGAGAGATAATAAGTAGGACTTTTCATCATATTCTAGGCAACTTGGCCATGTGGAATGTTCATGCAACATATTGAGGGGAAGTGTTGAAAAAAAAGTCATTTTTTTATCAGTATCTTGTTTTCATGTGTGTGTTTAGAGGTACTTTTCTACTTATGGCAAGTATAAATCCTCCTGTGTCCCTATTTTCTGTTGCAAGTTTGCAACTGATCCATGAAATCAACTAAATTAACTTTCTTTGCTTTCAGTCAGTAAGGACTATAAAAAACAAAAGTTACGCAACTGTTCACAAAGAACAGGACTCCTAAACAAAAGGCTTCTGATATTCATTCGACATTACCTGTTTCAGTAAGCAGCATGAATACATCATAAAAGTTCAAAGTATGAATAATCTCACTTCTGGTTTAAGAAAAAAAAAAGTATGAAACAGAACTTACAGCAATGTCATTGTCAATTGTCTTAGGGATTCCTGCAACTGCCACTTGAAGACCACGCTTCTCTACTTCCTAGACAAAAACAGGCTGGAATATGATAGCTGGATTTATAAGAGTAATGGATGGAAAAACAGATACATGCCAGAGGACTCAAACACCTTGTAAATTAATGCTGCTCCTTTTTGAGTACCATCACCTCCAATAATGTACACCTGGATCCCTAAAAGAGATCAGATTTTCTAATAAACTACCAAACTTCAGCAACCTAGGTGGTAGGAAAAAGGGAAACAGATATCCACCTGATTTATACCCCGGTCCTGAATATTATCAACTATCTTGTTGGTATCATGACCCCCTCGGGAAGTACGAAGAAAGGTGCCACCACGTTTATGGATATCGTTGACAACTTTAGGTGTCAACTGAATGGTATTTTTGGAGTAAAAGCCTCTGTATCCTCCCTGAAATTTATCAAGAGCATAATGGTGTGGAAAACTGATAAATGTTAATGGAAAAGATGGTGAATTGAGTAACAAAGACATTATATTTACTAGAACACTAACTACAAATTAATCACATAACATTCTGGTAGCTACCATCACTTTGAAGCACAATAAACTTTGGACCTATTTGCCAATGTTTTCAAAAATAGTTCTTAATGGTTTTTAGGAATAAAACTATGTTTGGGGACTCAAATTTCAAAAATAATTTTCTCAGCTTATTCTCCATGAAAGATGGCATACACTTATACACAATACAAAATTTTCAAAAAAATCTCCATATTTTCAATTATTACTCAGCACACTCATTATATATATATATATATATATATATATATATATATGAGTGTGTGTGTGTGTGTGCGTGTGTGTGCGCGCGCGCGTGTGTGTATAACCCCCTAAAAGCACCTCAAATTTATTCTAAAAAACAACTTGTTTATTATTAATCATCAATCAATTACTTTAGTTTATACCAATTAACCTTATTTATAGGCTTATCTAAGAAATCCAAAGTCTACTAGGATTCTAATAACCTATTATGACTCTAATTCTAATTCTCCTATAACCTTATTAGCTACTCATAATTTAACTCCAACAAATACTAATCCTAATTCAATTCTAAGTAATACTAAGCTATTTTAATTGCAACTAATACTAATTCACTTTCTTGATATATATCTTAGAGATTCATCCTCATTCATTCCCTCTAACTTGAAAAAAAAAACTTGACCTTGAGTTTTACTGATTTTCCTCAATCAATTAAAAATACTAAGTAATGCCTTCCACCCTTTCTTATTTCGTCGGCTCCGTAACATAATATGATAGGATCTTAAGATCTCTTGAACTTGTTCAATTTCATGCAAGACAAGCACCAAACTTCAAAAGACTTTCCAATGTTGTGAAACAAGTTGATAGTCCTCAAAATAATTATGTGTCATCAACAAGTTTGTGGTATGTTGTATGTCATGCATAAGAGGAAGTTTATCGAGTAATTCTACTAGCCACAAGTTAGAAAAATCATTAAGGATATTTTGTACTTCTATTAAATATTCCTTATCTTTCTCTTTAAATTCATCCACTTCTCCAACCATTAGAGCAAAAACAATTTTACTTTCCATGTTTTCCTTTTCAAATTGATGCATGGTAAGCACTTTTTTTTTTCTTTATTCTATTTTGGAGCTTGGAGGTTCTTCTATATTCCCTAGTAATAGTATTTGGAGGGTGAGAGTGCCTCCTAAGGTAGCATTCTTCGCTTGGGAGGCTTCCTAGGGTAAAGTCTTAACTTTGGAGCAACTTCAAAGGAGGGGGTTCTCCTTGGCAAATAGGTGCTTTCTATGTCTATCTAAAGTAGAAACGATGGATCACCATTTACTTCATTGTGTGAAGATGCGGGTCCTATGGAATCTTCTTTTCTCCCTTTTTGGTGTATCTTGGACTCTTTCGTGTACAGTGAAGAAAACTCTTCTTGGGTGGCATGGAGTGTTTGTGGGGAAAGTTCGTAAGAAGGCTTGGCAAATGGCTCCCTTATGTAATTTTTTGATCAGTCTGAAAGGAAAGGAATTGTTTAGCTTTTGGGAATGAGGAGTTTTCACTTCAAAGGTTGAAATATTCTTTTGTATGTAATCTTTGGTTTTAGGTCAGGGTTTCTTTAGTTATGAGCCCTTCTTCTCTTGTAAGTTTTTTAGACTGGTTAGGCTCTAAGTAAGGGAAGGTGGTGTGTATACTCCCTGTATACTTTGAGGGCACTGTTTTTGGTGTTTCCTCCTTTCGTTTAATATACTTCCTTTTTATCTATCAAAAAAAAAAAAAATGGTAAGCACTTTTTTTTGTCATGCCTTCTCTAGCTCCTTAACTGGCAAAACTTCTTTCATTAGAGGAAGGATCTTCTCATGCCCATTGTGTATGAAATATGTATTTTTTTAGGCATCATGTTGAACCCTTCTATTAAGGTCTTCCAAGCAAACTGTGACTCACTTTATTGGTAACACTTCACATCGTACCGACTATTCAAAGTCCTTACCAAAAAGGAATGTGACTAAGCAACAAAAACTTACCAAAATGGAGATGTCATTAACCCATGCTTCTAAAAATAGATTAGGATGTTTCTCTCTTTTATGATTTAGTTTCTCAACAAGCACTTGCAAAGCTATGTTCAAATTGTTAGCTTCATCAATGATCGTGGTACATAACCTCCTTTAGCAAGAGATACATGTATGTAAAATGCTAGTACATCATCGATCTTCTATTTTCACCTTTGGGACAGCTAATAAAGGTTGCACTACTAAAATATAGCCTCCCATCATACCATCATAGTAATTGCATTCTTCACTAAGTTCATATTCATTGCGAGTCTCATCTTTCTTTTGATAGCTCCAAAATTCAGATTCTACTTCTTCAATACAAAAGTGTAAACCTTTGCTTGGGCACACAACAGCATAATGACCATGGCCACCACACTTGAAGCATAAAGAAGTTAAGTCTACCTTGTTATCTGCAATACTCATTGAAATTTTACACTTATTAGCATCTCTATTAGGCACATTCGAAGCCTGTTGATTGTTGCTCCCACCACTCGCATGATTAGAAGTTTTGAAGTTTGTTGTGCTTAAAGGCTTGTTTGCTGTCCAATTGGAGAAAGAGCTCCCAATTTGTGAACTTAGACATCTAAAAGCCCAAAACTTGAGCCTTTCTTCTATTTGAAGAGCTAATTGATAACCATCATCCACGGAATTAGTGTGTGCTACCATCTCAAGTTGAATCTTCATTTGAAGTCCAATTATATAATGGGCTGCAAGTTGAGCCTCACTTTCCTGCACTTGATTCTAAATTCTCAACTCATGGAATTCTTCCGTATATTCTTCAACTGACTTAGTACCTCCTTTGAGGGAAAACAATTTTGTGTACATGAGTTCTTCATAGTCAATTGAGAGAAAGTGCTCATTCATCTTCAACTTCATTTCATCCCATGTGTCTATAGGCAGAGTTATCCAATTCTATAAAGCCAATTTTCAATATTATGCCACCATAGACATGCTACTCCTTTCAACTTTGCCTTCACAAAACGAACTTTTCTATTTTTAAGCATAGCATACCAATCAAAGTAATATCGCATTGACATAATCCAATCAAGAAAAGTTGCTTGATTTAATTTTACCATAAAATTCAATGACTTTAAGGTGTTCCTTCTTTGTCATATCATCATCTTGCTTAAACAGTTTGCCCTTCTTTGATTCCCTATCATAAAATTGTTTTGTTCTTCACATGGTCTAGTAGGTGATTGTCTAAATTGATGGCTTGTAGTCTCATCATCAATTGGTCATTTTTCTTAACTCTTTTCTAATAACTTCATGATCTCATCAAGTTTGCTATTTAGTTGTATTATAGTATCTTGATGGGATTGTTGTGTGACCAAAATTTCCTCTAAGTGTGTAGTAGTGGCATCTTGATTGTTAGAAGTGTTCCTTGAACTCATGCTTTCATAAGTTGCTCCACTCCTCAATTACATACGTCTTCAAGCCAAGTCCTTTTGCTCTAATAGCATAATTGATGAAGTATAACCCTATAATGGTTGCCTACAATCAAATAGGTAGGCTAGAGTTTTTATCTTTTAGGGTTAGGGAGAGGAATAAGGGATAAAATTTATGATCGAGAAAAATAAAAATAAAAATAAAAATAAAAATAAAATGTAGAGAAGGAAGATAAGAAGTAAAAGGGATAGAAACCTCAAAGTCACACTAATGCCTTCTAAGAGTCTTACCTAGAAGAAAATCAATGTAATCTCACCATTGAAAATAGTAAAGTATGCAAAAAAACATAATATTATTAATCATCAATCAATTACTTTGGTTTACATCAATTAGCCTTATTTATAGGCTTCTCTAAGAAATCCAAAGTCTATTAGGATTCTAATAACCTATTATAACTATAATTCTAATTCTCCTCTGACCTCATTAGCTACTCATAATTTAACTCCAACAAATACTAATCCTAATTTAATTTCAAGCAATACTAACCTACTTTAATCACAACTAATACTAATTCACTTTCTTGATGTATATCTTGGACATTCATCCTCATCAAAATCGCTCTCAATTGCAACTAATACTAATTTACTTCCCATGTCTCTTATTTCTTATTAAGATTTAACAAAATGTTTGTTTCCTAATTTAAAAAAGAAAAAAAAAGACTTTTTTTTAGTCCAAAATAAAAGATGTATTAATTATGAATAATAAGAACATGAGAAAGATAAGAATTCCACCCCACAATTAAAAAACCTTATCAAAATATGAATGAACTCCTCCACCATACAAGAAGCCTATACAAAAAAGTTTAGACCACATAACAATATACATAGATGTCATCTCCTCAAGTCCTAACTAAGCCCCTCTCAATGTTGTCCAAACCCTTTTGATCTACACACTGAATAACAATTGAGCTTAATAATATTGAGAGGTGTGTCTTTAAAAACGTTGATGCAAAAGACCCAGAAAGAGGAATAGAAGTGAAATGAATCCTACCACATCTCTGATGTCCTCCATTTGTCCTAAAAAATTCTAACATTTCCATCTCACCACACAATCTAAAGCATGTGAAACAAGAAATTTGCCAAAGGGTCTTACCTTTAATGGAGCTTCCCAAATCCTTATATGAAATGATCAACAAATCACATATGCTTTTGGGTAAGACCTAATCAATCTTGACTTGTCTGGATAGACTGTGCCAAAGCCCCAAAGTTATCGGGCAATAAAGAAAGAGATGATCAATCGACTCTCCACTCCCCTCACATAAAACGTACCAATTAAGACTAAGGGATTTGAAAGGTTTTCTCAATTGTAGCATGTCATTGATATTTACCTTCTTGTGTTCAATTAACGAAGAAAAAACCTTAACTTTAGATGGGACTTTAGGTTTCCATATAAATTTAGCTAGAGAGAAAGGAACTATATCTGATGTATTAGACAAAACCATGAAGAAAGATTTGACTAGGAATAATCTTAAAGAGGTCAATTGATACGCACAAAGCAAGAAATTAACCAGAAAACGCAGAGAAAAAAATAGAGGAATGACTGGTATTTCTATATTAATGTCTGAAATGGGATATCCAAGCTTTCGAGAGGCTTAGTTCTCTCCCAAATGGGCAAGCCCAATTCTATATCATTTTTTCCATCCCCTCCCCCCAAATCCCCCCTCACCTTTTATTCCCTTCACCCCTCTGGTCCTAACAGAAAATCTCAACCAAATACCCAACACCTCCTTTCTAACTGAATTTGCAATCATTCCTTCCACATCAGCTACTGCTTGCAATTCCAACATTATTCTTACGCCTAGTGTAGGTGAAGTGCACAGGTGGCCTAACATTACCTCCCCCCCAAACTTTCACCTTGTCCTCAAGGTGGAAAGCAGGAAATTGTTGGTGAATCAAATGAAAATCTTCCCAAGTGGCTTCATATTCTGGCAAAGACTTCCATTTCAACAGCACTTCAACTTCACCCGGCTGGCCTTGAGCTTTCGGACGAACATCTAGCAATAAATCCGGTTCCACAACAAGTTCAAGTTCAGGAGTTAATTGTGGAGGTAAAACTGGTGAAGAAGAGGAGACTCCATGTGCAGGTCGCAACTGAGAGACATGGAAAACAGGATGGATTGCTGCTGTTGGGGGAAGCTCCAGCTTATAAGCCACCTTGCCAATACGCTGCAGAACCTTGAAAGGACCATAATATCGAGCAGCCAATTTTTCGAACTTTCGCTGCGCAAGAGAACGCTGCCGATATGGTTTCAGCTTCAAAAAAACTAAGTCACCATCCTGAAATTCTGCATGATGACGCTTGGTATCAGCTTGCAGCTTCATCCGCTGTTGTGCCCGTAACAAATGCATGCGCAAATCATCCAAGACAGCATCTCGATCATCCAAAAGCTGATCTACAGTAGACACCAATGCAGTGCCTCGTTCATAACGGATGAGAGGGGGTGGATCGCGACCATACAAAGCACGGAAAGGGGTACAACAAGTGGAGGAGTGAAATGAAGTATTGTACCAATATTCAGCCCAAGCCAACCATCGAGCCCAACTACGTGGCTTATCAGAAGCAAAACAGCGCAAATAAGTTTCTAGACATCGATTAACAACCTCCGTTTGGCCATCAGTTTGTGGATGATAGGCAGTGCTACGCTTAAGAGAAGTCCCTTGCAACTTAAACAACTCATTCCAGAAATTGCTCAAGAATACTCTATCCCGATCAGAAATAATGGATTGAGGAATGCCATGAAGCCTCACAATTTCACGAGTGAAAATGGTAGCGACCGAGACGGCTGTAAATGGGTGTCTTAAGCCGATAAAATGAGCATATTTACTAAGTCGATCCACCACTACCAAGATTGCATCCAAACCTTCTGAACGAGGTAGCCCTTCGATGAAATCAAGTGTGATCTCATCCCAAACCTGCGCCGGAAGAGGAATGGGCTGCAGGAACCCAGCAGGTGTGGTGGCCAAATACTTGTGCTGCTGACAAACCAAGCATTCCCGAACAAACTTGGCTATGTCCTTACGCATACCAACCCAATATAACTCAGCTGCAAGGCGGTGATAAGTTTTTGTTTCCCCTGAATGGCCCCCAACTGGAGTGGTATGAAACTCTCCAATTAGAGTAGAAATGAGCTTAGATGTCCGTGGAATAACGAGACGATTCTTGTAAAACAATACCCTTGTTCCACAGTAAACCCAACATGAGACTGAGTGCCCGAAGTGATGTTGTCCTTTAATTTCTTCAGAAAATCATCCTCTGCCAATTCTGTCCGCAACGTGTCCCAATGCTGCACTGAGGTACTACTAAGGTAGTACACTCTACTTGATCAGATACACGGGAGAGAGCATCTGCTACTCGGTTGCTTGCCCCACTACGGTATTGTATTTCGAAGTCATACCCCATGAGTTTAGTAACCCACTTTTGGTATTCTTCCCCAACTATTCGCTGCTCCAAAAGGAACTTCAAACTCAGCTGATCTGTCCTCACAATGAACCGTCTTCCACGTAGATATGGCCGCCACCTCAAAACAGCAAATACAATGGCCATCAATTCCTTCTCATATATAGACTTAAGGCGAGCTCGAGAACCAAGAACTTGGCTATAATAAGCTACTGGCTGCTGGTCCTGGAGAAGAACAGCACCCAAACCAAATCCAGAGGCATCTGTCTCTATGATAAAGGGTTTGGTGAAATCGGGCAACGCTAAAACAGGGGCTGAGGTCATGGCTTGCTTAAGTGTTTCAAAGGCTGCAGCGGCTTCCGAATTCCACCCAAATTTATCCTTCTTTAATTGATCAGTCAATGGCAAAGCAATGCGGGCATACCCAGCCACAAACTTCCGATAATACCCTGTCAATCCCAAAAATCCCCTTAGAGCTTTCAAAGTGGTGGGGGTTGGCCAAGAGAGCATGGCTTGAATCTTGCTAGGATCTGCTGCTACCCCCTGTCCAGAAATGATATGGCCCAAGTAAGCCACCTCAGTTTTCCCGAATTCACACTTTTTTTGGTTGACGAAGAGGCGGTTAGCTTGCAGAATCTCTAGAGCTTGTTTTAGGTGTTGCTGGTGAGACTCCTCAGAAGGACTGTAAATCAGGATGTCGTCGAAAAATACCAAGACAAACTTCCTAAGGTAGGGCCGGAAGACATCATTCATCGAGGATTGGAAAGTAGCAGGGGCATTCATGAGCCCAAAGGGCATGACGAGGAATTCGTAATGCCCATCGTGAGTCCGAAAAGCTGTTTTGTGAACATCTTGGCTACTAACTCTGATTTGATGATAACCCGACTTCAAATCTAACTTAGAGAAAATTTTTGCACCGTGTAACTCATCTAGTAACTCATCTATTACTGGAATTGGATACTTATCTGGTACTGTTACCTTATTCAATGCCCTATAATCCACACAAAATCGCCAAGACCCATCCTTCTTCTTAACAAGCAGAACTGGACTTGAAAAGGGACTGTTACTGACTTGGATTATTCCAGTTGCAAGCATTTCCTTGATTAATCTTTCAATTTCGTCTTTTTGGGCATGAGGATAGCGATACGGACGAACACTAATCGGTTGGCTGTCGTCTTTGAGTACAATGGAATGTTCATGTCCTCTAATAGGGGGTAATCCCATGGGCATGTCAAAAACTTCTGCATAATCTGCCAAAATCTGATGTAGAAATGGTGGCACATCGGACTTTTCTTCACCCAAGCCTTCTAACTGATTCAACTCCACTAAATTCCAGTGCCCTCATGCTTGATGGTTCGCATCATAGCCTTTAGAGACACTAGTGTCTTCCCCAGTGAAGGATCCCCACGTAGAGTAACAGATTCATTACCCAGCCTAAACTTCATTACTTGAGTTTTCCAGTTGGTATGTGTCATACCCAAGGTCTCAAGCCATTTGATTCCCAAAATCACATCAGCACTTCCCAACCCTAGTGGTAAAAATTCTTCTACAACATCAATCCCCTGTAGATGAAGAGCTACCCCTCTGCATAATCCTCTCCCACGGACAGCAGTTCCGGTCCCCATAGTAAACCCATATTCCTCACTGTCATCAATAGGCAACTGTATTCTTTTAACCAAATCTAAAGATATAAAATTATGGGTTGCACCTGGATCGATCAAGACCACCACCTCCTGCTCACCCACCATTCCCTTTAATTTCATAGTTTTTGGGGTAGTTAATCCCACAACAGAGCTGAGCGAAACTTCCGCCACTTGATTAAGTTCAACCGCCTCCAAATCAGCCACTGCCTCTTCCGTAACGTCCATCTGACTCGATTCTTCTTCATCGGCGTCATGTATGAGAAGAACACTTAGTTCTTTCTTCTTGCAGCGATGCCCGGGTCCCCATTTTTCATCACACCGAAAGCACAATCCCTTCTCTCGTTTCTTTTGTAGCTCCGAATCAGAAAGTCTCCTCACTTCCCCGGCGATCTTGGCTTCCGAAGGATTTGCCCTAAAAATTGATCGGGAGGCTTCAGAGGGCACAATACTGCCCCGTGAAGTCCCTGTTCCTGCTCTTGTAACCCCACTAAAGGGTTTATGGGCTTTAGTGATCCACAATTTCTCCTCAATCCTTTGGGCCAAGTCCATGGCCCGGCCCAAATTGCTGGGTTCCAGAATCCTCACCTCCACTCTGATTTTGGCTTCAGCCCATTAATGAAATTACCCAGAGCTACTTCATCAGAAATGTTCTCTAATGGCGCCGACAACTCGATGAATCTCCGGCAATAATCGTGTACACTTCCGTCTTGAACCAGGGCTAACCATTGCTCGTGAAGACTGCCGGCCTGGTTGTTCGAAACTGCTTCAAGAGAAGCATCTTCATCTCTTCCCAAAGAACGATGGATCTTTTCCTATTTTCCCACTGATACCAAAGCAGTGCATCACCTTCAAAAGCCATAATTGCAGCCTCAAGTTTCTCTTCATTTGTTAGCCGATTAAATGCAAAATATCGCTCCGCCTTGAGAATCCATCCATCCGGATTCGTTCCGACAAACGGAGGCATTTCGAGCTTCCGAAATCGGGATTCATGGCGAAATCCGGCGGAACCAGGGCTGCCATCTGACCCCTAAACCTCCCCCATAAAAGGTCTGTCTGCCCTATTTCCCCCAGACGAAATTCCTCCAGCCCGTACAGCGTCTTCTTGCAATTTGATGAATTGCTCGAATCTGTGATTCAGATTCTGCATCTCCTCCTTTAGCGTACCCACTTCACGCCGAAATTCTCCCTGCACTGCTGCAATTACCTCCTCCATAGAATCCATACGCTGAGCCATGTTTTTACTAGCCATTTTCTCAAGTTCGTTACCGCTCTGATACCAATTTGATACGCACAAAGCAAGAAATTAACCAGAAAACGCAGAGAAAAAAATAGAGGAATGACTGGTATTTCTATATTAATGTCTGAAATGGGATATCCAAGCTTTCGAGAGGCTTAGTTCTCTCCCAAATGGGCAAGCCCAATTCTATATCATTTTTTCCATCCCCTCCCCCAAATCCCCCTCACCTTTTATTCCCTTCACCCCTCTGGTCCTAACAGAAAATCTCAACCAAATACCCAACACCTCCTTTCTAACTGAATTTGCAATCATTCCTTCCACATCAGCTACTGCTTGCAATTCCAGCATTATTCTTACGCCTAGTGTAGGTGAAGTGCACAGGTGGCCTAACATCAATGACTAGGAGACTCTCACATTTGGGGCAGATGGAGACAAGTGTACACAAGTGTGGGATGAGATGAGTCTTTCATAGTCCCTAATCTCCAAATCAATGAGGTTGTAATGGAAATTAAGATTCCAAGAAAAAGAAGAAAAGTGACCATTAAAGAAAAAGAAAATATAGTACTCTTAACAACGATCTTCCCTTAAATTCATAGATTCATGGAAAGCGAGCCCTTAGAAGAAGGATATCTCCAACAAAGGAACCAATACTTGTAATGAATAGCAAGCAAATTCATTAGCCCTTCTAGTTTCCTAGGTGCATTGTCACTTTCCATTAGAGATGTGATTTACTTTTGCTAAATAAGCTACTAACTAGATTGCTCTAGGAAGTTTCCATGTTTAATGAAATTGTGAAGAGGAAGAAGTTCTAAATAAAAATATGCAAGCAATATTAATGGCAACTACTTCAAACTAAGTAATCAAGAGAAAACTACTAATATAAGAAAATCAGTTCTAATAGAAGTGTTCTCATAATAATTACAAACTAAACAGGAATGGAAAGGAAAAAGCATCAATTCCTAAAATCAAACATTAAATAACACATGATCCAATAAGCACAAATACCGAACTAACAATTGGTGATAATCCAATCAAAACATAAAAAAAATATACTAGAATTCAATTTATATGCACGCTTATTCAAATGCAACTGACCAGAACTAATTAGCAATAAAGAAAATGTCCACTTAGACTATTAGCTGGATTGATATGCATTTTTGGTCCAATACCTAACAGCTTATTTTGGGTTAACTTCTGGGTTAATGTGGTATCAAAACCTTGGTCTCAGGAGTTCTTGGGTTTAAACCTCACACCTTGCTTATTCCCCCATTCATTTATTGAATCCAAGTGTGAGAAAAGGCCACATGTGAAGTGGGATGTTGAAGCTATTAACTGAAGTTTGAGTCACCTTTCTATAAATTTTAAACTCACTAGTAACAGCTTAAACTTTTGAGTTAAATGATACTTCAACCATATCAACAGAAAACCAATATCAAATCAAAATAAAAGGAGAGGGAGGGAAGGAGGGAGGGAGAGAGGAGGGATTTATCAACTCTTCTAAGAGTGAAAATAAGCATTTTTATCTTCTTTTTGCTTTTTCTAGTGAAAAAGGAGGGAGGCAGGATATATGTAACTTCTATTTGGATAGGGATTGGTTGATTAGGAGTAAAAATGAAAAAAAAAACCAAAAAAAATGTGTTTTTACATGTTTTTTCTTTGCATTCCCATTTATGTCTTCATGAATTAATACTATTTATTTTATTTATCTTTTAAATGAATACTCATTTATGGGTTATGCATTGATTTATTACTATAATAATCCAACAAATGACAAACCTCAAGATAGAAATGTGAATATATGATTATTGCTTCCAAACTAAGTACTGAAATATATTAAACAATTCATAATATATTAATAATCTTCCCCTTGAAAAGTTTGCCAAATTATGTAGATTGGCAGGATTCCAAGCAGGATGAATAAAGAATGGATAAACCAACCCTCAAATTGTACAAAGCACCCTTGAATCAGAAAACTTGATGACTCAATCAGAAAAATCAGAAATTTTACTAAAATAATGGGCTAATCATTATAAGATTCCAGCTTCATCGTATCTATGAGATTTCATTTTTATCTTATTTATAAAATTTCAACGTTTTTCTTTATTTGTGTATGGCACTCTTCTAGTATTTTAGAACTATTTATGTAATTACAACATTTTTTTTTTAATAAAATCACATTAAGAAAGAAGTTTAATGACTATAATATCATTTAAAAAAATAATACTTGAGGAAGGAAATAGAGTTCACGATTAACCAACCTCAATCCCAAGTATATCATGAACACCATACATATAATTCAAGCCACATACTATCTCCCGAATCACTGTGTTGATTCCAGGGCACAATCCTCCACATGTCACTATACAAGCACGTACTTCCTCTGACTTGAAATAAACCTGAGATCGGAAAGACTGCATATTTATATTTCCATGATTCCAAAAGCATTCTTAGTGCATGATTGGACAAGAAAATACACCTTTTCTCGAGGCCCTGCTCGCCGAAAATGAACTCCTCTAGGACTTCCCTTTTGAACAACAATCTGAAGAAAAAACATAGTAAGTAGTAAAGGAGGAACACAAAAAGATAAACATAAAAGAAACAAAAAACAAAAGTCACCTACTTTTTGTGCTACCACGTCTTCTGGGCTAACAAAATTTTTCCTAACAAACAGAAAATTTTAATGTATTCTGATCAATAAATGAAGTATAAAAGGACCATAAGAAAATCTTAACAAAAATAGTCATGTGATAATGATATGAAGTTATAAAAGACATTATGAATGAATAAGGGTGCTTACTTGACTATTGCATAAGCTAGGTTCTGTTGCAATGGGTTTGGGTATGACTGAAGAAAACAAGAAAAAAATGAATGAAAATATAAGTCAGAAATTACCCAGATCTTTAGAAGCTAAAAAGACACATACAATACCCAGAATCAAAAAGTTAAACAAAGTGTGAAAGACCCTTTTTGATAAACTGCTACGCATAGGATTTGGAACAGACAACTCGAGGCATCATCAGTCCATTAGTCGTTCGCACAGGGAAAGAAAACCGAAAGGAATATAGATTTCAAGTTTCATTAGCTTTTAACCAGCACTTTAAGTAGACAATATAACTGGCACAACTCATGAGTGAAAGGACTATAATTAGGATGTGAAGAAAAAAGGAAAAATTAATAGGTCCAAAATTTTTTTTATGTTGTAATATATAAACAATTAACTCATCCAAATTGCCCAAAAACGCATTTAGTGATCCACAGACTGCTTTTATATTGGAATTTCCCATTCATATTCCCTAAAAACAAGAAAGTAGTCATGGAAGGTCAACTTCGTCCACCAAGTTTCAAAATGGAGATCATTATCTGCGTTTTTTCTTCAATTCTTTACTAAGGGCTACTCTGCACATACAACTATGCTAAGTAATTGGAATAAAGATCTTGGGTCAGTGAGAGTTACCCTATATAATCTTTTCTCTTTCCTTCTCACTTTTTCTTTAAACTCTAGAAATCAAATCCTAAATACATAAAATATCAATATCTAAGGATCAAAGCACTAGGATAAAGAAGAACTAATTGAAGATTGCAAATACAGATAATGTCAACATACATACAGAAGAAATCAATGAGGGGATACTACTTTGTACATGGGATTCTTCCATAAGGGATACATTCTTTATGGTGTGATTTAACTAAGAATCATTGTGACAAGAGTTTGATTAAAGATAATTCCAAAGTTCCTTGTTGACATTTTGGGCCTCCAGTTATGGCTGGAACTCCACCTGTTGGCCTATTCCATTCTGTTCTTTATTAACATTCATGCTAGCTGTTATGGTCACTTTAGCAATGTTGTTGATAGCCACAGGTTGATGCCTTTTGGCTGATGTTCTGATACCTTGAGACATTCCAACAATATTTTGCTGCTGATTCAAAGTCTTTGGCTGTTGAAGAGTTCAAGTATCAGATGCAGTCTGTTTGAATCATGCTGATGTCTGTTAGCGCCTGAAATTAATGTACTCCCAAACAAAAGCTTGCTTGTGGAGGATTAAGCTGGTAGCTATTGCATGTTCTTGGTTCAGACTTTGCCTGTCCCTTTTTGTGTTTCTCATTTCTAGTGTTTTATCACTTGTACAAACCTGCCTTCCAGGATTTGAAGAAGTAGCCATTTGACTACTTTTTTTGGCAACATCTGGTACTGCTAAGTAGCCATTTGTGTTAAAGCAGTCAAATAAGCTGTTCAAAACCTTTAAAAGTAACCCTTGCTTATTTCCTGCAGAGCTTCAAGCACATGTATCCTTGGCTGCATACAAGTGGTTGGCCATTATTCTCAGTGGATTTGGAGTGGATAAGATGTCTAATATCAGAAACATGAATGTTTTTTCTCTTCATTCCAGGATCTCCAGACACAATAGGTGGTGATGCTACACCATTGGCAACTGCCAGTCAGATTACAGCAGTGAAATATAATAGTTCTACCAATTTGATCGTTGAGGATGAAGGCACACTGAGGAGAGAGCCTGCTTTTATTTTCGTGGTGGGGTGCGGGGTGGTGGGGGTTAATAATGAGTCCATGAAAGCTGAAATTTGGAGTCTCATATTTTTCTTGATACATTCTAGGAATCTTGATGAGCATAGAAAATTTCACTTGCTGGTGACAGATAAGGAAATATGTAACAATGCAGCTCTGAAAAACTTGTGATGCAAATTTCATCCAGTGGATTTTGCTACACACAATGAACTTTACTCCCTTAATGGGAAGCACTGCAGTCTTAAAAACTGTAATTTCCTCATCTATGAGAGCTTTTATTCATTTTCCTCCTCAAAGTTTCATGCAAAGCATCTGCTATCATAGTCCTCATAGCTCCTCATAGCCTCTCAAACTCATTATCATGTATCACTGTTTTAAATGCTCCAGAATATATGACTAGTATACCTCCCTTGCTATCCACTTAGGTTTTTTACTCCACACACATGGTAAAATTGAAGAAAGTTGCAGTCATTTGCTTCCCTCCAATGCTGAGATAAAACATTGTTACTCTCATTCCTTTCTCTCTTTGATTTTATATGTTCCTAACTATGCACCACTCCATCAAAAATATTATTTAATTGAATCGGTTACGTTCCTTTCAAATTTTCATTTTTAGGCACATACAGCTTTTTACTATTTTCTTTCCCAAGCTCCCATTTCCTCATTTGTTGGAGCATGATGTAAATTACGAGTCCAAATCCTAATAGCATAAAATTTTTGGGAATTTGCTTTCTTCAACATGGTATCAAAGCTATGATTAACCAAAGCGTTCACATTCAAGTCCTCCCATCTATTTATTTGTTTAGTTATTTGCAATCACAAATTTGTGATTTGTCTACTACTACTTATGATTTGTCTACTGCTACTTCTATCTATGGATCTCACACACATTATAGAACTGCACGAAGGAGGTTATAGCATTGATATACATTGTGGGTCCAAATTCTAATAGTTTAAGCTTTTAGGAAATTTGGTTACTCAAAACTTATGAAGCTCACTAAGTCAATAGTTTTGACCCAACAAGCAGTACTAGACATAATCTTTTGCTTTGTTATTCCTATCTATGCTTAATGGTTTTGATACAGCAAGTAGCACTAGACACAATCTTTTGCCTTGTTATTCCTGTATATGGATTGGGTTATTTAGATATTCAAAAACAGGTATTCCCTCATTTATTATGGTTCTTTGAATATTTGTACAATTGCACACAACAAAAACATTGTTTTCCATGTCCCATTTATTCAAGTAAAGATGATATGCCATGTTCCCTTGTCATTCAAGACTTTAGGATGTCAATATGGAACAGGAAAATGAGAGACAAAGAAGAAATAAAGAACATATTTAGCATTAAACTATATTTTTGGTCTCTCCAACTTTATTCATGAATAGTTTGATGATAAAAGTTAATTATAAAAAAAAAAAAAAAATAAAAAGGAAGAAAGAAAGAGATGGTAGAACCCCGCATCATTAATAACAACTTTTTTTCTCTGCTCAACAATTTTATGAAAGGTGTAAAGTCAATTCATTTACATTTTTTCTCTTCTCAACAAATTTTATAAAAGGTGTAAAAATAATTCATTTACTGCCTGTATCAACTTCCATAGGATGTTTCATACTTAGTTCAGAATCCTGATTTAGATAATTCAATCTCATAATAGAAAAAAGATACATGTATTTAGGACTACAACTCCAAGCATACAAAGTAAAAAATGGCATATACATAACTAAAATAGGGTTGAAATACCCTTAAAAGGTTGATTACTGAAGAAAAAACCAGGAAGTTCTCAAGATGGCCAGCAGATGGGAATAAATGCCAGCAAAAAATGACTAAACTCCTTGATTCTAAGTTCTAAACCCTCATATGGTAGTTTCAAGATAGAGTGGAACTGAAATGGCACCTAAATGGGTTTGAAGGTCATAAATTGTTTTCAGCATCCTTCTTTTGAGGTTTATTATTGCTAGACTTTGGTTATTCATAGTTCTTGTGTTTAAAGTAGGATAAAAGTCAAGTGACGTAATGTTATTGCAGCATTACTGTTCAATGGTATTGCTACTGTGGCGAGTAATGATTCAAACTGTTGCAGCATGACATGTTCATGCACTTGCAGCACCAAACTAAATAAGTGTTTGGCCTTTTTATTTAGATGAAACTAATGGTTCATTTTGTTTAGAAAAGCATCATGATTATCTCCTTCCAAAGTTAACGGATGATCATTAAGAAATTGCAGTTTCAAGCTCTTGTTTAGAAATTGCAGTTAATGAGGGTGTAGTTTTTCCATAGAAAACAGCATTTTATTAAAAAGGGAAAAAGAAAACAAAAAAGAAAAAAAATTGAATGAGCTGTCCTTTAAGCAAACATAAGGAATAGAATAAATAAATAAATAAATAAAGAGCTTGTTGGGTGTATTTTTCCAAAGTGTGATTGCCTGGGAAACCTTATCCTTATTGCCTTTCTTTGTTCTATCTCTGCTTTAGGGTCATTTATATGGGAGACTAAAGCAATCTATCAATGTTGAGAGCCACCATTTAAGATGACAGCCTAATGTTACAGTGGCGGTGTTGCCATTCAATAGTGAGGTGAGAGGATGAAAAGAGGATTCTTAGCTTAGGTAAGAATGAGGCAATTAAAGGAAGCATAGGAGATGGTAACAGTAGTGACAGGGTCACAAAGAGCTCTCCAGAGTATGCATCAATTCTCTAGGTTCCTCAGTTCCAATGATCACTAAGAGCCCTCTAAACTGTCCTTCAGTCTCAGAGTTCCTCATTTGGAAAGGTCACTTAGAGTTTTGTAGACTATCAGCAAGTGCCTAGCATATTTGATTTGACAAAAAGTTCTCAAGACTATGTTCAAAGTCTCTAAAATCTTCTAGCTCATGCTATAATTAATTAATATTTTCTTTTAGCCAATCATAGAATGAATTAAATCAACTAAGACAGGAAGCATCCTATGCAGGTCATTGTTTTTTTTCTATAGATAATTGTGCATTGTAAACAAACACAATAAGAGTTCTTCACATTGTGACTCCTAATATTTAATATTGGAATTGATTGAACAATATAAATAGAATATTTATTCTACTTTAAAGTATGATACAGACAGTCTAGACCTTTTTCACAATTTCCTAAGATCCTAATTTTTTTTATATTCTAGAAATCACAATATATCATAATACTTGGATTTTGTCTTCCCTAAGTAGTAGTAGGCCTATTCAAAGAGAGAATTGATTGTCTGTCCTTTCAAGAATATATTCTCTCGTTTATTCCTAGCCAGGCAGTGAATACCCAACACAAGTCATAGATAAAATATGTGTATACTGGGCTGTCACAATCTCATTTCCCCAAATTGCCTTATCATTAAACATATTGATACAATATGTATCAATATTTTTCACCCAGAACACAGCTTAAAGAACAGCTTTTAATGACATTCACAATGGATTTGGAGGAAAAGCAGGCCTCAGATTTGGATCACAATAAGTGTGTGTGGCTGGGTGGGTGGGTGGGGGGGGAGAGAGGGGAATGAAAAAAAAAAGTTTGAAAAAAAAAATTACAAAAATTAAAAAATAAATAAATAAATAAAAAGCATGAGCTAAGCAAATTTATTCTTTCTCAAATTCCGTTTTATAGAGAGCTTGAAGAATTTGCACAGGTGTAAGTTTTTAAACAGTACACTCCCATGACAAACCAAACAAAACAATTTGATAGTCCTTTCTATTGCCTATTTGTTCCCCTTGTAATTTCAGAGTGCCAGCTTTCTTTCTTTGATACTACCGTTTGGAACCAATGATAGTCAGAATGGAAAGGAGAGGAATTAGCATAAATGTTTGAATTCCGCTATCTATCCCTATTCAACCTTATCCTCCACAATGCTGAGCATAAAGGAAGCCAATAGAAAAATGCTTCCTTACTTCAATTCTTTCGCAACTCCAAACAAAAAGAAAGAAAATTAATCCAGTTCTTCTCCTTCCCTTTCCTTGGTTCCGAACAGATTCCTAGTTTTCCAAATCAATCCTTTATCCAAAAACAAAGGGATGTTACTTAATTCACATTTACTTTCTAAGGATCACAACAATAATAGCTCGAATTACCGGCAAATCAGGCAGAAAATTCGTCAAGTGCGGAACTTCATCCACAACAAAACCATCATCATCACCTCCACCTCCACCGCCACCGCCGGAATTACATGAATATTGAGCTCTGATCCGCCGATTTTGGCGCGAAATCAACGGCGTGAGGGAAAAATTCCTGGATTTGAAACTGTAATTGGGGAAATTGGAGAGTGAAGTGAGATTGCAGGATTTCAATGGAGGTGGAATGGAAGAGAGAGCAAACGAAGAGAGAGAAAGATCCATTGGAAGAACAGCGAGCCAGGTGAAGGGCAGAGATTCTGCGCTTGAAATGTAAGAGAGAGGGTGGGATCTGGTGCGATCGATCTCACTGAGATTATAACGACCATTTTCCGTAAAGTCAGCAGATGGGCTCAGACTTTTTTTTGCGACGATTTAATCTTCACATTTGTAAAAACAACCTCCAACCTCCACTTACTGAAAATGTGAAAAAGAGAATCGAAAGAATTATAGAAAGAGTAGAGAGAAACTCTTCTCAGTTGGGAAATCTGTTTTTCTTTCCAAAAACCTTTTATAACCTTACAAAAATGAAAATTTTAATATTTTTAGTTACTCATCTTAAAGATAAATATTAACTGAGGACTTAATATGTGATGACTTAATAAGGGCATAATACAATAATTTAATGTAGTGGCATCCATCATTTGTATTAACAGACACTCTCCTTTTAGATGTTCATCATAATAATGTCTTATTAAAGCCTTACTGGTAAAAGACCCTATGACTACATTTAGTCGGCCAGATAGGATAGGACACGATATGTATATCTTAGAATATCATATTCAATTAAATAGGATATGTATATCCTAAGATATGATTTTTAATGGGATATTTAAGGTAACATACCCAATTGTATATATTATATTTATATTTATATTTATATTTATATTTATTTTCTCAAAAGAATAAAAAATAATATGAAATATATATTATTTTCAATGTTCAAAATAAAAATTATATCACATTCAATTTTTTTATTTAAAAAAATGAAAATTTTATTATGTTTAGTAGTATTCATTATTAAAATATTTAAGCTTTACAAATAATTTTTTTATATTATATTATTTAATATGTAAAATTAATTTATGTATCATATATTAATATTATTTTATAAATATTTTTTTTAGTTTTTTGTTTTTAATCATAAATTTAATTTAAAATAAAAAAATATTTTGTAAATTAAGTATATTAAAAATAAAAAAATATAAATTTTTGATACATATCCTACAATGGGATTAACATATCCCATGTGAAAGGGATAAAAAGAAAAGAAAAGAAAAGAAAAGAAGGTAGACAATATATCCCACCACTTTACCCTATTCCATGTTTGATTGAATATAAGATATGATAAGTGATAGGATAACTTATCTTATCACATCATCAACCAAACATGAAATAAGATATAATATATCTTTTTTATCTTATTCTATACTATATCCGACCAACTAAACATATTTTATAAGAAAAATCTAGCAAAAGGAAAAAGAGTGTTAATATTCTTGCAGTTTTTTAGGTTATGTTATTGGAATAGAACTCTTAAAAGCAAAACATGATATAATAAAATTAAACTTAAGTTTCCCTTATTAAACTTATTTGACTTATATTCATATAAGCTTGAATCACTTAATTCAACCCAAAACAGGTCTTAGTTTATTAATTAACTACATATGATCATCTAATTAATCAATTAGTCTAATATAAAAAACTTGTTTACTATTTTTTGTCCAACCTTGCATAACTATCAAAACACCCTTATGCATATGAGTAAACCTATAATCAATTCAACACTCATAAATCGTACTATAATGGTACATGAGCTCAAAGCGGGGACTATTTGAACCCATAGAAGTACTGGCTCCTTTAGAATTCAATTCAATTCTGAAGTTAGTTTAACATTTCACTATAAAGAATCCACCGCACTCTAGTATCCTATAGAAATAAAAATAACAACAAGACGAAGCTTTGACCTATGACTTACTATCCACTATGTGTAGACTCTCCATGAACTAATCTTCATAATCTAATATGGTAATATTGTCATATGTAAAGATTACATCTCCAATTCTTGAGTTACAAATCTCACTTATAATGTTATCGACTAATATACTCTAACTCCAAAGTGTATATGTCAAATTTCACTACCGTCAAGTTTGCTTAAACAAATATAACATGAGATAGGATAAGAGATGAGATATTATATCATATCCTATATTTGGTTGGTGATGGGATAGGATAAATTATCTCATCACTTATCATATCCTATGTTCAACTAACCATGGGATAGGATAAGTAGTATGATATAGTATCCACCCTCTTTTTCATGTATCATAAATGTATTTTTTTTATTTATTTTTTTATATGCTCATTTTGTAAAATAAAAAAAATATTATAAATTAAATTTATGGTTAAAAAAGAAAAACTAAAAAAACAAAACTTATAAACTAATATTAATATATAATATATAAATTATTTTTATATATTGAATAACATAATATACAATTTTTTTATTTGTAAAGTTTTAATGTTTTAATCATGAATATTGTTAAATATAAGAGAAATTTCAATTTTTAAATAGAAAATAGTGGCATGTGATATAATTTATATTTTAAATACTGAAAATAATATTTATTTCATATTATTTTTTTTATTCATTTCACAAACTAAATATAAATATAATATAATGCAACATATCTCATTAGATATATTACCTTAAAATATCATGTTCATAGGATATGTCTATAAAAAAAATTGTCATATTCTATTGGCCTATGACATACATATCTTATCCTATCTTATCCCGTCAATCAAATGTAGCCTAAAGGAATTATCATGGGCATAAATTTCACGATCATATGTCTTTTGAATCACCCAAAGGTACACGTTGTTACAAACTCATGAGATATCATGATGTCTCTATTAAGAATATTTGTTGCCACTAGTCACCATCAACAGTGACCTAATCCTTAGGGATATATGACCATTTTAGAGTCTCACCCACAGGTCAATGCCTCATGTTGCTTTTGGCACAAACTCAATATCCTTTCAAGGTTGAGGTCCATGCAATATAGTAGCTTAGTAAATCATGACAATCGATAATCTTATGTCATGATTCACTATAAGGCTTATCCTATTTACATCGATCACATATGCTAGTGCACTCACCATGAGAAACTAATCCTGATAGCAAGACAAATCATCTCTCAAATTTAGAAGTAGTGTACTACAATCTCTGTTGGATTGCCCAAATCCATGAATTGACTATGGATAACTTATCTATTAACAAAAAAACTCATGATTTGTATCCTCTATGCAACTCCTAATGCATCTAAGTCATATACAATATAAAAGATATGGGTTGAATCTAAAATCAATGTTAATCCATAAAAAAAGATAGCAAGTGGATGGCCAAGTCTAATTTTGTTACATCATGTCTCACTTTTAGTGGTGCAATCCCAACAAAGTGTTTTGTATAGTTTTGATTTGGAACTCTACACCACTTATGTGGGGGGGAGGCGAGGCTCAAAATGGGATTATAGGTTCCAATGTCAAGCTAGGGGCTAGAGTCTGAAGCAACAAAGTATGCTTTGTTGTGCCCCTAATGGGATGACCAAGAAATGAGCTCTTTGGTATCATGATCTAAGATAGTGAGACCTTAAACACCATGTGGATGTGGGGGTTCATAGGTAGTAGGCTTGTGTATAGCCAATCGATTGACCAAAGATATGTCGAAACCGATTACATATTTTACATCTCACACGTTCTTTAAATGTTATTATGATTATTCTATGATAATTTCTAATTACCAAAGTTATTATAGATATATATGTTTTAGAACTGTATTTAATGTGGACTAACCATTCGAACACTTGTGTATCATGACTATTCACTGGACCTTATGTTCACCTCATATAATTAATTAATTTTTTTTCAAGTGAGGACTCTTTTATTCTTATTGAGGAGATAAAATTGACTTTAGAAGGCATTTAACTTTAGTTCTTTCCTTATTAAACTTGTCAGATGTCTAGTCTATTTCCATTATGTATTTTAGCTCAATTTTAGTTATTCTTAATTGTGTGGCTTATCTTACAAACCTTGCTTCCGCCATAATTGTATCTAATTGTTGTTTTATTAGGGTTATCTAGTTGTGTTTCATTCTTTTATACTTCATTTATTTCTTGGGATGGTGATTCCACTCTAGATTCCCATTTGGAGCGGGCTTATTATCTCTTAATGGGCCCCTATTAGGGCAGGTTACTACAAATATATGACCACATTAAGGTCTCACCCATAGGTCAAAGCTTCATGTTGATTTTGACACAAACTCAATAGTATTTTAAGGTTGAGAGTCTATGCAATAAAGTAGCCTAGTAAATCATGATAATCGATAGCCTTATATCATGATTTACCATAGGTCTTATTCAATGTATAACCATACACATTAGTGTACTCACACAAGAAACCTATCCTAACGACCAAGACAAGTCATCTATCCAATTAAGAGATGTTACATTATAATATCTACTAGATTACCCAAATCTATGAATCGATTGTGAACAACTAATCATCTTACAAGAAACCAATGACTTGTATCCTCTATGCAACTCTTAATGCACCCAAGTCATATATAATGTAAGTGATATGACTGTGTATGCTCAAATAACCTCTTAATGCAAAAAAGGATAAAAAAAAAAAGGAACTAGATATATAAATAAATTTATTAATGAATCAACCATTTGTTACATCACATTATGCTGTCTAAAGCTCTATCCCAACAATTATATCATTAATAAGAAGAAAATTGACTTCACCTTCAACTACAATTCTTTTTTTAATTCTCTTTTGTGCTTTATTCTCTTTGCTTTTCTTGGAATCTTTAAAATAAAGTTCTTTCAAACATTCCTCAACCAAAGCTCTTTTAGACATCTTTAGCTAATATTTTTTTAAAACATCTTCAACTAAGACTCTTTTAGCCATCTTCAACCAAGACTTTTCTAATTATCTTCAATCAAGGCTCTAATACCACTTTGTTGTGCATGCAGAAGCTATGATACAAACATAATAATCAAAGAACACAAAAAGAAAGCAAACCACACACAAAAATACATAAAATTTTAATATGGTTCATCCAACTATGCTTCCAATGGATGAGAGAGAACATTCCATTATATGATAAAAAAATATTATAGAGAATAAAATAGATAAACTATTAGATCCCAAAACATCTCACATTTTCTCACTCTTTATATCTTCCCTTTGAACTATAAGCCCTTTTGCTTTACCAAATGTCTTTTTTAACTTCAATCCCAAGATTAAGGTTCGACTATAACAAGGTTTCCAAACCAAGCCTTCAAACTTTACACTTGGATTAATTGACTGCAATAGACACTTACAATTTTCCTCAAGAGATGTCTTACT
The DNA here is from genome assembly GCF_004353265.1 of Vitis riparia. Classification (NCBI taxonomy): domain Eukaryota; kingdom Viridiplantae; phylum Streptophyta; class Magnoliopsida; order Vitales; family Vitaceae; genus Vitis; species Vitis riparia. Next base: position 7,030,024 of record NC_048446.1, read on the forward strand.
GTTGAACCCCCCTAGTGATATCCCATACTTGACAAACCCTAAGTAATACCTTGCACTTAAATTTTTCCTCCAGGTAATACCCCACTCTTAGGCCCACCTCATAAGGTATACAAGAAAAGATTTAATAAGAATAAAACTCCTAATTTACAATTTGTCATAATGGAATACAAAAGAAACTAGGTTTGATGGTGAACTAATATGAAATGCAAGTTTGAAAGTAAGTGCACTATAAAAGCACTCCCTTGAGGCTGAAATAATATCAAAAAGTTGAGAGCATAAATTATTGGTTAGACACATTTTAAGGCCAACCAACATGTCAAACTGGCTACTAGCATCGAGGTTACTGTTGCCCAATCGACTTAACCAATCCTCAACCGGTCCTTAACCAATCTTTATCTAATTGAATACATACTACTAGAAGAGAGTGTGTGAATATACACCTCAATTGGTCAAGCCTAACCTACTCAACCGATCATCCTTGCCTTAATTGATTGCATTGTAAACACATTTTTAAGACTAGTTAAGACTAAGAAATCTTGGCTAATAACTCCTCAACCTTTGAAAAACCTTTAAAAAGATTTTAACCCTAATAAAACTTATGTTTTTTCTCAATTCAATTTTTCATCCAATTCATAAAGGAATTGAAAACAATTTAACACTTGGAAATGTTAAGTGCTTTAGTATAAGTAAAATGCAAGATGAACCTAATGCACCCAATATGAAACAATTTGATTACTTCTTTAGATATCTTCTTGCCTAAACACGCTCAGGAAAATTCATTAGTTTTAAACCTTATTTGTTATCATCAAAATCAAGATTAACAAAACTTTGGTTTAACAAATGTTATTTGATTGTGGAATGAAAATTGAAAATAATACAATTATATGGATCATAAATTCTTTTTTATTCATTCTCTTTCATCTTTTATAATTTTTTTTTCGGCACGTATTTTGCAAAACAAAAAAATTTAAGTAAATGATAAAAATATAATAATTTTAATATGTATCATTTTTAATATATAATATAAAACGTAAAATATCTCTCATGTTTATTTTTAGAATTATTTAAAGATTTTTCCACTATCTATATTTTAATATATAAATGTTTCATTTTTATTATTATTAAAATATTTAAAATTTTATAAATAAAAATACTAACTATATTGTGTTGTTAAATATACTAATATTATTTAAATTGTGTAATTTTTAATTTTAAAATTAAAATTTTAATTCCTTTACCTACCGTTTTTCAAAGTAATTCATATAACAAACGAAAAATCGAAGAAAATAAATGAAAAAAAGGAAGAAAATAGACGTAAAAAAGGAATTTATGATTCATAGTATACGTAAATTTGATATCCACTATAAGGATTATTATATTTTATATTGAGGAAATGTATATTAAATAAAATGTATATCGAACGAGGAAACAAGGATCACCTTGAATATTTGTATTTCTTAATAACATATAAAAGCTAAATATAGGAAATATCAATCACATCCCATAAAAATAATGATATTTTATTTTTATGTTTTCTTTAGTTACATGGTAATAGAGGATATCAAGTGTTCTGATATATTATGTGGTATTTAATCTTAACAAAAGCATCTATTGAGTGGAAAAGTGGATTTTCCAATTTGTAAAGAAGATAACATAGATATATAGTGATGGTGATGCAGGAAAAAAAAAATTATTCAATACATTTATGCTATGTTTGTTAAGTGAGAATAAAGAATGAGAATTAATGTTTTATTTTTATTTTTATTTCTTATTCAATATGAATGAATTTGGTGATTTTAATTTTTGTATTTGAATGCATCTAGGCACGTAAAATTATTTTGTTCTATTTTAATATTTGTTAATAATGGGAATGTGAATGAAGAAAAAATTGACAAAAATACTCTTACACATATTTTAAAATAATTTTTTTATTTTCATTTTAAATGAATATCTTTTGAGTTTATATATGCTAAATGATAATATTTAAGAAAAATAATATTTACTCATTCATTAAAAATAAACCATAAAAAGTCTTACACACTTAATGGAATATAGGGATAAAATAGTAATGTTAAGATGTTTTATTTCATTTCTTACATTAAGGAAATAAAAATACCTCCTATAAAAGATCGTTGAAATTTCATTTATAAGTAGAACTTCATTCCTATTAGAATCATTCTTGATTATATTTTTGTTATCATTTAGATTATCCAAATATGAAAATAGATGAGAAAGTTTACATGTCAGTTCCCACTTTTTATTCCCTCATACCAAGCATGTCTTTATTATATTTATTAAGAGAATATGAAGAAAAAAAGAAATGAAAATTTTTATTGTCTTATAGTAGCGACTTATGATGGAGATAAATAAATAAATAAAAGCAATTTTTTAACACAAATAATCTCTCCAAAAGGAAATTATCAATACTTATGAAATATGTTCAATAAAATAAAATGCTCATTTTTATATACAAGCAAATTTCTTGTTAAATTTATATAAAGAAGAATTATGGAAAAATAATTCATATATTGTAATACTTGCGTTTTCATTGCACAAAATCCAGTGTCAATATTTAATTAGGAGAGATTTTAAAAAAGTTGTTCAAAATTCAATAATTTAAAAAAAAAATTGCCACATCAAAGAGTATGAATTTTAGGAATTAAATTTAATTTTGGAAAAAAAATGAACTTTCAAATAATTAAGATTAGATTTTAAAATTTTCAATATAAAGTATATTGTAGAGAATTAATTTTATTATTGGGTAATAAAAAAAAAAAACCTCAATGAGAAAAATTTAGTAAAATTTATATATATCGAATTGTTATAATAAATTTTTAAAAGAAATTGAATTTAACATTATAACGAATAAATTTAGTTTTTATAATTGAAATTAAACTTTATAGAATTTCAAAACATGAAAAAGAATTGAATTGAAATTAAATTACGATTAAATTATGATATATGAATTTACAAATGTATACACAAGGGAAAATTAATTAAATGAAAATATTATTATTTAGTGGATTTAACTTTTGAACGATTGATTTAATTAAGGTATAGTTGACAAATGAAGTAGATTAAGTTAATGTCATTATGAATAATTAAGAATCTAATTATTATAAGTTAAGTGATTAAGTAACCTATAGTTAGTGGATTATTAGTTAAAATTAAGATATTTGAAAAAGAGAAACTTATGTTTTGGGAGGCTTATTTGGAAATAATTGGGTTTTGAAAACCCAAGATTTGGGAATATGATATTCCCCATTAATGTGGAAAATAATATGATTTTTGTGCACTCTGTGCTAACTCTCTTTTTTTTGCCCAAAATGCCCTCACCCAATCTCCATGTTAGTTGCCACATTAACGAGTTGTTTTAAAAAAAAAAAACAAAAAATATGTATCTCTAAAATTTTGGTTACATCTATATCTCTCTCTTCACTTTCTCACCACTCGAACTCGATGCCCATCTTCCCAAAACTTCTTACTCTCATTTTGCCCTAACCCTAGAGTGCACAAAAACCATATTATTTTCCACATTAATGGGGAATATCATATTTTCAAATCTTGGGTTTTGAAAACCCAAGTATTTCCAAAAAGGCCTCCCAAAAAATAAGTTTTCTTTTGAAAAATAGAGTATTAAATAAGAAAGTATTGAGAAATATATTTTTATTGTAATATAAGATTCAATTAAATTATTAAATGTATAGAGTTGTCATATAGTATTTTAGAAACTAAATAAAATTAATGAGTGGTAAATTGAAACTAAGGTATTTACAAATATAAATGCTTGAAACATGAATAAATAAAAATAAAAGAAAATTTATTAAGGAAATTATAAAATTATACATATGTGGATCTTGGGATTAAAATAAATTAAATATGTAATGTGAGATAATTGATAAAATGTTAAAATTGTTTTGATATTATTTGAAGTTAATATTAGAAATGAAGAAGAATAAAAACATGAAAAGAATAAAAGAAATTAAATATTAAATGAATAACATATACGTGCATATGTATTATAATATTGGGTAAAATTTTAATCGCTAAGATAAAGAAATGAAGAGATAGTGACCTAAGAGTGCAAAAAGAAAGAAATTAATTTGATATTATTTGGAATTATTATCAGAAAAGAAATAAAAAGAAAAAAAAGAAATTAAATATTAAATGAATAACATATATGTGCATATGTTTATCACTAAGATAAGGGAATAAAGAAGTAATGACGTGAGAGCGTAAAGAGATAGAAATTGTTTTGATATTATAAGGAACTAATATTATAAAATTGTTTTGATATTATTTAGAGTTGGTATTAGGAAAAAAAAAAAGAAGAAGAAAAATATGTAAAAAAAAAAACGCAAAAGAAATTAAATATTAGATGAATAACATATATGTGAAAATGTATTATAATATTGGGGAAAATTTTGATCGCTAAGATAGAGAATAAAGAGGTAGTGACCTAAGAATGCAAAAAGAAAGAAATTGTTTTCATATTATCTAGAGTTAATATTATAAAATTGTTTTGACATTATCAAGAGTTAATATTGGAAAAGAAAAAAAAGAAGAAAAATATATAAAAAAGTAAAAGAAATTAAATATTAAATTAATAACATATACGTGTACCTGTATTTTAATATTGGAAAAAATTTTGATCACTAAAATTGATCAAAAATAAGAGATTGAAGAGGTAATGATCTAAGAGTGCAAACAGAAAGAAATTGTTTTGATATTATCAAGAGCCAATATTATAAAATTGTTCTGATATTATCTGGAGTTAATATTATAAAAGAAAGAAAAGAATGAAAACATAAAAAAAAACAAAGGAAATAAAATATTAAATGAATAACATAGATGTGTATGTTAAAAGGAATTAAGCTGAATTCCCAACCTATGAGAAACAAAAAAATAGAGAAAAACACACGTCAAAGAAAAACAATCACACGCACAAGACATTATTTACGTGGTTCGACAATTTGCCAAAGTCCACGGAGTTGCAGGGATATCACTATTATCAGGGAAGAATATAGAGTACTCCTTTCAGCTATTATATTTTCTCTCTGTATAAAACTCGACAATAACACCACACTAAAAAACCCTAATTACAAAAGACGGTTCCACAATGGGCTAAACAGGCCCAAAAGTTTTTCCGAGGGTGCTGCCCCCAAACCCCAAGGAGGCTTATCCATGAGCGCTTCGGCTTGGGCCTATTGGCCTAAGCCTTCACTCCATGGACTAAGCCTCAGTAAATCTCCCATTAAAAAACCACGCAATATTATTTAAGTCAGGTTGTCAAATCGGATGAAACAAAACTAGGCTCCACAAAAGCCCGACAAATCTCCCACTTGGAGACTAGTTCAATCACCAACATCAAACTGGTATCCTCTAAGAAATAATCCCTCATCCCTGCAACTCATCCTCCTGTCCTCAAGCTAGAAGACCAATTGAAGCTACGCACAACTTCAACTTCTTAATAGTGACACCCTTAGTCAACATGTCTGCTGGGTTCTTAGATCCACAAATCTTCTCAAGTATTTCCAGTTTATCTTCAACAAGGTAACATATAAAGTGGTATTTTGTTTGTATATGCTTCAACTTTGAATGAAAAGCCGAATTTTTGGCAAGAAAAATTGCACTCTGACTGTCACTATGTAGAATGCCCATCTCCTGCTTCTTACCCAATTCATCTAAGAAACCATGTAGCCAAATCATCTCCTTTCCAGCTTCAGTTGCTGCACCATACTTAGCTTCTATAGTAGACAAAGTAACAATCTTCTGTAAATTTGAAGCCCATGATATAGCTGTACCACCTAGAGTAAAAACAAACCCAGTAGTACTCTTTCTACTATCAATATCACCAGCAAAATCAACATCTACATAACCCTACAATTTCAAACTTGCACCTGTGAAGCAAAGACATGTATCTAATGAACCCTTTAGATATCTTAGAATCCACTTGACTGCCTCCCAATGCTGCTTTCTAGGCCTACTCATGAATCTGCTCACAACTCCCACTGCATGTGCAATGTCTGGCCTTGTACACACCATAGCATACATCAAGCTTTCAATAGCTGAGGCATAGGGCACCTTGCTCATATGGTCCATTTCTTCTTCTGTCTTCGGTGATCGTTCTTTGCTTAGTTTGAAATGACTACCTAAGGGTGTGCTCACTGGTTTAGGTTCATTCATGTTGAACCTGCTGAGAACTTTCTTCACATACTCTGACTATGAAAGCTTCAATGTATCATTAGCCTTGTCTCTAATGACTCTCATACCAAGGATTTGCTTTACAGCTCCCAAATCCTTCATTGCAAACTGTTTGGACAATTGCTTCTTCAGATTATTAATCTTCTCAATGCCGGACCTTGCAATAAGCATATCATCCACATATAACAGTAATATGATGTAAGAATTGTCAAAAGACTTAACATAGCAATAGTGATCAGCTTCACATCTCTTGAACCCAATTCTATGCATAAAACTGTCAAACTTCTTGTACCACTGTCTAGGAGCTTGTTTAAGGTCATACAAACTCTTTCTCAATTTGCAGACTGGATTATCTTGTTCTTGAACAATGAACTTTTTTGGTTGAATTATGTAAAGGTCTTCCTCCAAGTCATCATGAAGGAATGCTGACTTCACATCTAACTGCTCAAAATGTAAGTTTTCTGCAGCCACCATTCCCAGACAAGTCTGATTGTTGACATATTCACAATTGGAGAAAATATCTCTATGTAGTAAATGCCCTGTTTCTGCTGGAACCCTTTAACAACTAATCTAGCCTTGTAATGTTTACTACCATCATGCTCATTCTTTATTCTGTATACCCACTTGTTGTGCAAAGCCTTCTTTCCTACTGGCAATTCAGTCAGTTCCCATGTCTAATTCCCTAACAAGGAATCCATCTCATCCTTCATGGCTAACTCCCACTTGCTTGAATTCTCATCTTGCAAGGCATCATCATAGCACTTTGGCTCACCACCATAAGTCAATAGGAGATAATTTAAAATAAGTGAATAACGTTGTGGAGGTCTAATGTTCCTAGAAGATCTGCGAACTTTAATTACAAGTGTACTTAGATCTACCTGTGAATTTACATTCTCCTTATCTTCTTTACCCCCTTTTTGGACAGTACTTTCAGTCAATTCATCTAAGTTGACAAACTCATATTTTTTTTGATCTATCTCTGTAACATCTGACACTACAGTTGACCTGTCCTTGTACATAACCTGTTAATTAAATATCACATTTCTACTTCTAATGATTCCAACAACTATACTACTTGGAGAGCACAATTCAACTCATTGGTTGTTGGTCTTAATCTCAAAGTTTATATTGATGGATCAACCCCTTGTCCATAAAAAACCATAACTAAGAATAATACTAAAATTCCTAACCCTGCTTACCTATTTTGGATTCGTCAAGACTAGCTCATTTTTAATGCAATTTTGGGTTTTGTTTCTGAATATATTTCTCCTTTCATTACACTGTTCATTACACTGTCTGAATCATCCCAAGCAGCCTAGAAGAAACTTGCCACTACATATGCCAAACCATCCCATACTCGGATCCATCATCTAAAGGAAAATCTTACTCATCTTTCACATGACACTCTCACTATTACTCGGTACATGCAACAATCAAAAGATTATGATGATGCTCTAGCACTTGTTGATGCCCCGATTGGTGAAACCTTCCTCATTATACACATTCTTGATGGTCTCAATAGTGAATTCAAGGAGATTGTTGTTGCTGTGAGAGCATGTGAGACCTCTATTACCTTTAAGGAACTTCATGACAAACTACTTGCTCATGCAGGTTATCTCAAAAGAGAAGTCTTGAAACAAAACAAAACAACATCACTGCATATATAGCAACCAAATAGAATCCCAATAATTGAAGCAACTACATCCCCTATAAGTAAGGTAGTTTTTACAACACTGGCGGTAATAGCAATACTAAATAAAGTCAAAATCCAAATAGAAACTCTAACCCAAAGCCTTATAAAGGGTATTGTCATCTATGTGATGAATAGGGTCATACAGCTAAGCATTGCCTAAGGTTTTGTGTCTTTCCATCGTCATTGTAGCCACAATTGCAATAATTTTTTCAACAGTTTTCATGACCTCTACTCAACTATCAACCACCTTTCTTTTCTTTCCAACTAAGAGCTCACTTTGTAGCACAATCAAATGGCTCTAATATAGGATGGTTGATGGATTTTGGTGCATCTCATCGTGTCACTTCTGACTTGCAAAATATGTTTCTTCACTCAGAATATCATGGTAGTGACGACATAGTGATCGGTAATGGTACTAGTTTGCACATAACTCACACTGGTTTTACCACACTTTTTCTCCCTATTCTAATTTCTCTCAACCTTTTACCCTTTCTAATGTCCTTTGTGTTCCATCAATGAAAAAGAATTTAGTATCTGTTTTTAAATTTTGTCAATCTAACCATATCTTAGTTGAGTTTCTATCTTTTTCTTTTGTGGTGAAAGATCTTCAAACGGGGCACCACTAGTGATAGGGTGTAATCGAGATGGAGTCTATGAATGACCATCACGTGTGACTTCATCGACAACTATCCTTGCGTTTGCCATCTTGAAACCTCTTTAAACTAATGACACAATCGTCTTGGCCATCCCTTCATCAAAATTCTCCAACAAATTGTCTCATCTGATAAGTTACCTTTGTCTTCTTCCTTACATGGTGAAGTTGCTTGTAATGCTTGCAAATGTAATAAGTTGCATAAAATTCCTTTTTATGTTTCTACTTTGACAAGTCATGTACCTCTTGAATTAATATATTCAGATGTTTGGGGGTCATCTCCTATTCAATCATTTGATGGTTTTCGTTATTATGTTGTGTTCATTGACCATTTCACAAAATATTTATGGTTGTTTCCAACTAAATTCAAATTAGATGTTCCCATTGTGTTCAAAAAGTTTAAATTGGTAGTTGAAAAATATTTTCAAAAACCAATCATTTCCTATGGTGGAGGTGAGTTTATTACTCTTAAAAATAAAAATAAAAATTGAATCTCATGGTATAAGTCATTTTATCATGCCTCCATATACACCTGAACATAATGGATTCTTTGAATGTCGTCATCACCACGTTAGAGAAATTGGTCTCACACTCCTGACACAAGCCTCTCTCCCTTTTCAATTTTGGTCTTATGCCTTCATGACTATTGCATACCTTATCAACCACATGCCCACTTTCACATTATCTTTTCACACTCCTTTTGCAAAATTGTTTGGTTGCTCCCCGAATTAGTCAAAGTTGAGGGTTTTTGAGTCCCTTTGTTATCCTTGGTTGAAGCCATACATTAAACATAAACTTGACCCAAGGTCGAAACCATGTGTTTTTCTTGGTTACTCAAAGAATCGAAGTGCCTATTGTTGCTTTGATCCTTCCACGAAACGTTTGTACATATCTCGACATGTTGATTTTCTTGAAAATATCTTTCCTTATTCTTTGTTTGACCAAAACTTGTCCATATTAACAATGAACAATGTTCAGAATTGGTACCAACCAGTCAACCCCACACCTTTATTTTCCATTGTGATTCTTAATCTCTCTCAACCCTTATCTTCTCAACCTCTCCTCATTGATTCTTCTTCTTCCCTTATTCACAAATCCCTTGGGTCATTCTCTTCATTGCCTATAGGCTCCCACATTCTCTCTTGCCCATCTCTCTCTTTGCCATCTTTATCATTGTCAGATTCTACTCCTTCCCCTAGTGATGCTCTTGTTCATAAAGAGCCCTTTTCCACTAAACCTCGCCCACCTCTCATTCATCAGAGTGTACCACAACAGATATGTTATTATCCTCCTACTCATACTCACCCCATGGTTACATGTTCTTAAAATAATATTTTCAAACCTAAAACCCTTTTTATTTCTACCATTTCTTTACCCCATTCTCTTATTGAACCTACTTGTGTCTCAACATAATCTCATTGGTTGCAAGTGGGTTTTTCGAGTTAAGAAAAATCTTGATAGCTCAATTTCTAAATAAAATGCCCGTCTTCATAGTAGGAAATAAAAAAGAAATGTATGCATTTATCGTGATAGCCTTATAAAAAAAATCTATTTTTATTGTTTTTTATATAACTTAGTTTAATGATTATATTATTATGACTTTGTTTTTATTTTTCTAAATAATATTTCAAGATTATTTTTTTAATAACTCATTTATCTTTATGTTCATAATTTTAATGGGTTTAAAAATACTTAAATATATCAAATTCTAAGATAAGTTGAATGACTTAAAAAATATTTCAATATTTAAAAGATCAAATTATAATATTTAAATTATTATAGGTATTTATTTCTAAATATTTAAGTCTATAATAAATATGCACCCCATTTCACCATCTACCAAGTAAGCGTAATGGTTGAAGTAGGAATCAAACTTTTGATTTTATTACGAGAAATGGAGTAAACACATCATTAATTGTTGGAGTTATCTATCCAATTATCAATTATTATCCTCTTATTTAAATTTTTTTGTTTAACTACCCAACCTCATGAATTAGCTCCTAAAAATAAAAAATAAAAAAAAATCAAGGGCAGCCATTATTTTAATAAACTTATCTATTTTATTATTTTTCTGTCCCTACGACAATCTATTATGGATTACAACTTACAACCCAATGAATTTATTGGGCTGGGCTTGGGATGGTTGTAAGAAAATCCCTGCTTTAGAGACTTTGCTTTTGTACCTAATTTAACTCAAAACCTTTTTGATTGGGAGGAAGCTTACACAAAAAGGTTTCTTCATCAGTTTATTTTGGCAATAATAAGTGCGGTATTGTTGATGATAAAAAACAATCCACAATGACCAGACTATTGTTGAAATGTTCATCACTAACAGCCTATTTGATTATATTTTCTAAAACTTGCTTTCAAAAACTACTTTTAAATTAAAAAATAAAAAACAATTTTTTAATATTTTATAAAAATAAGGATCTGTTATGAGAAATGTTTTCTATTATTCAAAACAAAAAACACAAAAAACAAGTTTGGCAAGTGGCTGTTGTCTTGATTCCCATTGTTCTCCGTGTTTTCTAATCTCCCTTTTCAAAAAACAACAAAAAGTTGTTTCCCTTGTTTTTCCTACTGTTCAGAGAACAAAGAAAAAACGGCATCTCTCCGTGTTTTCAATTTGGTGTTCTCCGTGTTGTCCCTGTGATATTTCCTCCGACACGTCTGCAACCTCCAACACGTCTACTACGAGTCTCTCTAACAGCACGATACCAAGGTGCGATTCGCTCTTTTTTTTTTTTTTTTCTATCAAATGCCTCTCATGGACGCAAATCCCAGGTGCGATTCGCCACCCTAGCTTCGCTCTTGTCAAATTTATCATGAAATTTCCGTAGGGCTTTTAGTTTTCAAGCATGCTTCTTCTTGGTTACTCTGTTCGGTTTTTGAGAAAATCTGGATTTTTTTTCTTGGGGTTTATAAGATTTAGGGATTTTTTTTTTCTCCATAAGGGCAGTGATTCGCAAGTTCTTGGTAGTTCTGGGTCTAAAAACAAAGTACCCGAAAAGGAGAAAAAGCCAGAAAGAGGGAAAAAAGTTTCTGATGTTCATTCTAGAAAATACTGAAAGGTTGTGATGGGTTCTTGTGGTTCTCATTACCTCTGTTATGATATTGGATCACAGATCAGTTTTCGACCCTACCCTTTACTTTCTGTATACTCACATTATATACAAGAACTGGTAAATGCAATTAATGATTGAACTTAAAATTGCAGTACTGGTAATAATCACTTCTGGATGCATTTCAAAATTAACAAGTATGCAGAATCGAGTTTCTACATTTTTAGATCCAATATTATAGCTCACCTTCCTCCTAACCTAAGCTCTCAAATCCATTCTCTTCCAGAGATGTGAGACCCCAATAATTATTAAAAAAACAAAAGTCAGCCCATGTTGCAGGCGTTCTGGACCTTTGGTTGCTCAGAGTGCTTAGGAATTGATTGCTAAGTCAATTGTTTGGAAGGCCTCATTCTTGGGCAAACACAAGATGCTTGATATTAAATTTATATTTTGGCTTTATGTATTATATTAGAGAATAAAAATCTACCAACACCATTCTTATATATTTTACAGACATTTTAGCAATAGACTATGGATTATTTTTGTTTGTTTTCAAACAACATTTTTAGCAAATGTGAGAAAGAACCTTCCATCATCAATGAACATTTGTTTCTTCTCACATAAGCATACCTACTAATATTATTGCAATTATTATATGAACTAGCTAGTAATTGAAGTTTTCAAATTCTTAATTGTTTTCTTCAAAATCCATTTGGATTTAATCTTTGCCTATTGCAAGTTGTGTGACTCTCTAAGTGAAAACACACTACAAGGAAAATGTCAAAAGATGACGCTTTTTAGGTGTCAAGATAGATATAAGATGACGCTTTTAAAAGCATCATATTTTAGACTGTCATCTTTTTAAATCGCATACGTTGACACTTTTTAGAAGCGTCATCTTCTTTGCACATCAACCATGACGCTCATAATAAGTGTCATTATTTGAAACATTGACGCTTTATAAGTGTCATCATATGTTAATAATTTCATTCATGTCAATATTGACACTCAATGAAGCGTCATTGTATAGGTAGAAGCAACATTGACACTCAATATAAGTGTCATCTTATAACTTTTTATTTGTAGGAGCAACGTTGACACTTAATAAAGCGTCATTGTATAAGTAGAAGCAACATTGACACTCAATATAAGTGTCATCTTATAGCTTTTTTATTTGTAGGAGCAACATTGACACTCATAATAAGTGTCATCGTATAGCATTTTATACATTGACACTAAAAAAAAAATGCCATGTTTTTTTAACATCAACCTTGACGCTTTTGAGAAGTGTCATCTTCTGTTTATTCAAGTCAAGTATGACGCTTTAAAAAAGCGTCATCTTATCTCATATAAAATTTTAATAGCCCAGAAATTAAAATGTCCTAATTATGCCCTGTTTTATAATTTTCTATCAACAATTAAATTAATAATGAAAACTTAATTTAAGAATCTCCATTGACAAAAAGTATCAAATATGGTCTACCTTTTTCACTATTACAATTTATCCATAAACATCATACATAATCAACAACTAAAACCAGCAATTTTACAACTTCTTCTTCAACTTTGAATTGTTCATAACCTTCACTACATCTAGTTTTACATCATTTTTCTTCCAAGTGCAAAAGGATGGTTGTAACTCAC